>NC_056732.1:439331745-439509245 GCF_019279795.1 Protopterus annectens | reverse complement strand
ATCGACCCCTATTCAGCGAACGCTGAAAGTAGCGAAGCTGCAGAACTTAAAGTATGCAAAGTTTCTTCAAAAGAGTAATCCTCAGGAGGAGATGCAGATGGGATGGATTCCTCTGCATCAGAATCCTCATAGGGTGGAATAGAAAATTCCTGATCAGAAGAGGAATCAGAAGAAATGGAAACCTGATCTGAAGATTCATAATCAGTGCCTTGCCTAGGCCTCTTAGCAGGGGGAGGGTGGGAACCCCTGATCAAGGTAATTAAATCCTCAGCCATTTTGATCATCTGTTTTTTAGGCATAGGGGTCTGAGCACATGGCCTGGACCCATCCAAGGGAGAGACATCTGCGGTTTCAATACTCTGAGAATCTAGAGGCATACCAGACTCCGAATGGGTCTTGGTAGAGGCCTGCGACTCAAAAGTAGCGGGTATCAGGGGCTGCAAAGGTGCCTCACTGAGTACCGATGAACCGGCGACTGGCTTAGGAGAAGCTTCGTTGCTGGTTTTGGACCTCGACGGTCTGTCTCTGTCTTTTTCTTTGCGTTTTTTATGAACTCCGGTAGACATTTCAGGATAATTAAATCTTGCACCAAAATATTTAGAAGCAAAAATATACCAACGCTTAATAGTGTGTTGGTTAAATCTAGCACAAAACCGACAGCAAGGCATGTTGTGATCTGGGCCTAGGCAGGGAATACAGTACAAATGAAAATCCTTATGAGGTATTTGCTTCCCACAAGTAATGCAATTATTAACTTTTACTGACATGTGGTGGTGGTGCTGCTGTAGCGTTGTCGCCTCACAGTTAGACGTTGCCCATTCGATTCTCAGTTAGAGCGTCTTCTGTGTGGTGACATGCATGAATGGGTGTTCCTTCGTTGAAGGTTGTGCATTAGGCCCGGCAAGCCAGCACGTCAAAATCTACTGCCAATCATTAGCGGACCAGAGTTCCGCTGTGGTGACCCCTAACCGGGAAAAGCCAAAAGAAACAAACAAACAAACTGACATAGGTAAGGAGCAAGAAAAAGTTTCCCCAGTGGGGTACTTAGCTTTAGTTTGAAGACTTTGGTTCTGAAACTTGAATACAAAAATTTCAGGAGTCAGCCGACTGGCACTTGCGAACTGCTTCTGCTTTGGGCACCATGCAGCAAGAAAGACTGAATAAAATAGCACCGGCTGCATGTTTTATACCCCTGACAACCTGACGTCATGGAAGAGGAGACAGCAACCGACCCAGGACTCAAGACTTTGTTATTCAGGCCAACTGAGGGCAACCTGCCAGCAGATTACCCAAATGTAATGACTGCAACAGTGAAACACGAAGAACATCAGGAGAGGACCCAGGACTGATTCCTGTCGGACTCCACTCGTGACTGGTTGGCAGTCTGACTTGGAGTCCGCTACTTTCACACTGTGCATTCTATCTGTGAGCCAGTTTGCAACCCACCTAGTGATACAGGGGTTGATGCCTACTTTGGTGAGCTTATCAATAATTCCTGAGTGAGGAATGGCTGATTGATCTTTTGGCCTTATATATTTCCAAGTGTTGTTGGTCAGAGCTCCTAAGTGTTCTAGAGGGAGTATAAGAATTGCTGCATTTTTCTTCAAAGAAGTTGATAGATTCCAGTCCATTTTTTTCTGTTTTTTTCTAGGATTTTATTTTTTTGTATAAAGCCCATTACATCTTCCAAGGTGTTAAAAATCTTCTTTCCTTCTGGAAGGTGAATCCTTGTTTTTGCTGGAAACAAGATTTGTGCTTTAACACTGTTTTTGTTTAAGCTTTTAACAAGTGGCACATGTGCTTTTCTCTTGGACATCACTAATGTAGAATAGTCATTGTCAAATCTTATAGTATTTCCTTCAATTTTAAATGGATAATTAGTCCATGTGGCTTTTAAGAGTAAATCCTTATCTTGACTTGAGAAAAATCTTATGATCACTGAACTTGGTGAAGGTATTTTTTTTAAAGATGAGTTAGAAAGTGATCTAGGTGCCCTTTTAATGCCAAAGGAAAAAGCTTCAGGCAGGTTCAAAGTTTTACACAGGCAGGTATTAAGGAATTGAATCATACTGTCTCCATCTTCTTTTTCAGGAATCCCGTACGTCCTGATGTTATTCCTTCTAGATCTGTTCTCTAAGTCTTCTATTTTATCCCAGAATAAGTTGTTTTGCTTCAGAAGAAATTCAGTGTTATTCTCATTTCAAGTAATCTTCCATCAAAATTAGACATCGCCAATTCTATACTCGAGATTTGTGATGACTATTGTTTAAGAGATTCACTCAGCACTTTAACTTGTATTTTACATTCCTCTTTAAAACTGTCCATTTTGCTTTCTGATTTATCTATCTTTACAGATAACTCACTGATGTTAGTTAGTATAGCCTATATGTCTTTTTTCATAGTCCTGTCCTGTATACTAGGCTTAGAGTTGCTCATTCTGAGACAATTAGATCTTTCTAGTTTTCTTGACAGGAAAAAGCACTTAAAAGTGTTTCAAAGTTGTTATTTTTTGTAATAATTCTTAAAGCAGATGTTCAACTGTAAATCCATCAGGTTTTGAAACTTTCTATTTGAATTTTTTTAGTAAAAATCCCATCAGATATGTTAAAATGAAGTAGAGCTAAAACAACAGTGCTGTTAACTGCTCATCATCTTGGCCACACACCTCCAGCCCTGAATTTTCTTGGTGAGATACTTCTGTGGTTTCTCCAGCTGCTGCAGGTGTCTGGTAAGGTACATAAAAAAGGAGTGTTGTACTCTAATAGTGGTCTGATGAGGGTTGAGTACAGAAGAGTTATAACATACTTAGTCTTGGATGCAATGCCCTTACTTATGAGATGTGTAATGTTGAAGGCTTTTCTTACCACTTTGGACACACAGTGATTGAAGTTTAGATTGCTATCAATCTGTGTTCCCAAATCTCACAGCACTGGGTTTGAGCTTAGGGGGTACTGCCAATTTTGTAGTTTGCAGGGGCTTCCTCTTTGCCAAAGGGGATAATAATGCACATTTTTGCATTTAGTTTTAGAGGATGACTTTAACATCAGTCATTTGTCTGAGTTAGCCCCTTTTGTAATATGTTAACATTTGGGGACTCAGTGAACTTGGTAAGCCACAGGCCATCTACTTTTACCTGGACTTCCGAGAAATAGATTCCAAATAGTACAGGGCCCAGTACAGATTCTTGTGGTACACCGCTGGTAACTGGTCTACTGGTAGAGGTGGAATCCCCAACTTTGACAGCATTCTGTCTGCCAGTGAACCGGTGAAGTATGGGTTAATCCCCAGTTTTTTTTAATTCTTTTGGGTTTCTAATACCATGACAGGAATGGACCCCATTCCTAAGTCAAAGTATGATTAAAGCTCATGAAATTAGTATTGTTTCACTCTTTGATGTCAGCCAGTAGTGCTCTTTGAAACACCTGCAATGTGCCCAGTAATGACTCCTTCTGCAGTTCATATGGAGTTACATGTATTGGTAACATATCTAAATACGATTATAAATTCTTTTTTATAAAACCCATTGCTCCTACTACTATTGGAACTGTCTAGGTATCTTTCTTCCACATTGCTCTCATGTTTGCCTGCAGATCCTGATATTTATGACTTTGTGTCTCTCTGGTTGCAAGACACTGTAGTCACTGGGTGTGGCAATTTCAGTGATCAATGCTACTTTTGTCTCCTTTTCATGGACCACTGTATCTGGTTTTCTAGCGTCTATCTTTTGGACTTTTAGTAATGGGTGATCCCATGTGATATAAATGACATCATTTTCTATAATGCTTTGTGGCTCACATTCATATTCATCCACTTCATTCCCATAATGTTTGCACAATCCCCAGTGCAACAGTTTCGCCACATTATTATGCCTTTCAGAATACAGTCCTTCTGCCATTAGTGTGTCGCAACCAGCAACAAGGTGTGTGACTATTTCCAATTTGGTTTTACAAAGCCTACATTTGTTTGTTTCTCCCACATGTTCAATGGACTTTGTAAATCAGCGTGTACATAGCCCACTGTCTTGGGCTGCCAATTTTAACCTTTTATTTCTTAGTTTGAATTTACCTCTCCTTAACCATTCCTGCATTCATTCCTGATCTTTTTCCAGAAGTTTTCTATACTTGCAACTATATTTATGTTTTTTCCACATGTTTTGCCTTCTCATCTGGTCCTTTACCTTATATTCTTTCTTTTGTTTTTTGGCACATTCAGTTGCTGACTGGTTTTTATCTACTTCTGGTTTGATTTCCATTCCTGCTTGACGTTGATATGCTTCTGCTAAATTAAGCAGAGAAGTCATCTTAGATTTAGTCTCCTCATACATTTGGATCTTGTGAGGTCAGTAGATATGTGTGGAGTCTCACGATTGCAGATTTATAGATGTAATCAAATTCAAGGAGGCCCATCCCTCCTTCAGAATGGGGAATATATAATCTTGGTATACACTGATTTTTATAAATCATTTGGTGAGCATGAAGCATCCTTCTTGTTTTAATATCTAATCTATCCAACACTTTTTGGGGCCAGTCAATCATGCCAAAACTGTAAGGTAGAACAGGAAGAACAAATTGATTTATAGCTTGGATCTTGTTCCTAGATGTCAGTGCTGATCTCAGTATTAATTTAAGTCTTCTAAAGTATTCCTTACTGAGTTTTGTTCACATTTGTTCATGTTTTATTGCTGATCCTTCATCAGTTCCCAAGTATTTATACATTCCCTCTTGCTCAAAGTTCTATTATATCACATTCTTGTCACAAACTGATGTTTTCCTGGTGTTGCAATTTTCCCTGCTTTAAAGGTTGCTTTTGCAAAATTATCAAGACCAAATGACATTCTAATATCATCAGAACATTTTTGACAACCTGCAGCTGTGCTTTCAGTTCCTCATCTGATGAGCTATACTGTTTTAAATCATCAACAAAGAGAAGATGAGAAGTAATTAGACTTTGTTGTTTTCTAGGAGCCAAATTATAGCCATGGCCTAAGCTGCTAAGTAAATAGCTTAATGGGTTAATGACAAGGCAGAATAGCAATGGTGACAGAGAGTCACCTTGGAATATCCCCTTTGAATTTTTATCCCTGGGATAATAATCTGTCCTTTATCATGGCTTAATTGAAAATTAGCCTGCCATTAATTTAATGGTTACTGTAATGTAATCAATCAGTGTAGGGTGTATCTTATACATTTTTAAGCACTCTTATCCATGAATGTGGGATACTATCAAATGCTGTTTTGTAGTCAATCCATGGCATATTTAAATTCTTCCCCTTTTTACACTTCTCCATTATGACTTTAACAATAAATGTTCCTTTGTTCCATATGATTTTCTTTTATTGCCCTTTTGTTCTACTAGCATAATTGAGTTTTCTTGCAAACGACTATAAACTCTGTCGGCGTCAATTACCATGTATAGTTTATATGTCGTTGGAAGGCAAGTTATTGGTGTATAATTTTTAGGATGGCTTGCAGGTTCACTCTTAAGTAAGAGCATTGTTTTGCCTGTTGTTAACCAGTGTGGTGTCTGTTCTGGGTGCTAATATAATTAGTTCTTATTCATGGTTAAATCCTCTTGCAAAGATGTTAATACTTTTAACCAAACGTTAGGTACTGCATCTGGGCCTGGGGTTTTCCAGTTAGAGGCTTTTCTTAACTTTGTTTTAATCTCTCTGGCTGTTACTTCATCCCATTTCATATCCTGTACCTTTAAATGTCTTATCCTTTCTTTGACTTCTAGCCATTTGGCGTCTTTGTTCTGTTCCACAGGATCTTCATAAATACTTCTCCAAAATGTATCTGCTTCCTCTTTTTGTGGCGGTCTTTCAATTCCTTTTGCTTTATTTTCCAATTTGCTATAAAACATTTTGGGTCATCAATAAATTGCTTATTTTGTACTTTTCCCTTATATTTATTTGTGTGTCTTCTAAGCTTTTTCGCCTGTGCTGAAAATTTTAGTTTGTTATTTGCGATAGTGCATGATAGATCCTGGTCTGTTCTAATACTGTGTATTGCTTTAATCACATCTATCTTTCTTAGTATTTTTGTTGATCCATTCCCTCTTCTCTAGTCTTCTAACAGTGGCACTTCTTGCCTTAATTGTTTATAGTTTTCTCTACTCGATACTTCCATGATGGTATTCGATTTCTCCCGTTCCTTTCCCTCTCTGCCCTGTGTTCTTGTGGTAGAACTTTATCAGTTATTAATTTAGCAGCACAGTAATATATCTTGTTTACCTCCTTTATATCACAGGGATCCCTATGGACAGTCCTTATTATTGCATTCCTTTATTTTATCAGACTTCTTACTTTTTGGGTTTTATTGACCTTTTGCAGTCTATTTCTCTCATTAATTTTAATATATCTATCCATGTCCATTAAATCAAGCAACTCTTCTCTTAGCTCATTTTCTTTCAAACTGAGGACACATCCCTTGATTTCCGTTTCCTGCAGGCATTCTATAGAAAGTTCTATAGCATCTTCCTGTGGCACATTCTCTTCGATTTCATCCTGTGTCATCTGTTGCTCTGTCATATGAGAACTCACTGGCCTCTCCCTTCTCAACATTGACTGCATCAGAGTTTCCAAAGTTTCCTGTTCCTTTCCTTGCTGTCTAGCTTCAAGTGAACATTTATACTGGTCTTCTGTGGAAGGCTCCAAAATATCTTGATATGGCACCTGACTAATTGCCTCCTCTTCCACTGGTTTCCCCTTAATTTGGATATCCATTGCTTTATCCTGTTGTGGTGCTTTTTGTATTGGATTTTCTACACTGAATCATTTGCAGGTGCTCCACAACTTCAGTTTCTATTTCTCTGACTTCTCCACTACTAATCTCTTTTTCTACTTTTCCTCTTAGTCTTCTTATTTTTTGTATTGTGAAGTTTTCCATATCTGGATTCCTTTGCCTATATTTTTCTTCAAATATCTTTGGTGCTGCTCTTTTTGTATTGGTTAGTTTTGCTTTCTCCTTTGCATAAATATTACACCATATTAAATCTCTTTTTCTTTCCCATGTCCATATTTCTTCTTCACATGTCTCCTGATCTTCTTGCTTTTCCTTATTCTGGAGACTCACTCCATTATGCTGTGATGTAGTCTGTGTTAGACCTTCTACATTAAATCCTTCACTTTGCAGACACTTCATAACTTCAACTTCTATTTCTTTAACTTCTACTTTACTGATCTTCTTTTCCACATTCCATCTTTGTGATTTTTTTTATTTTATATATATATATATATATATATATATATATATATATATATATATATATAATATGTGTGTGTATATATATATATATATATATATATATATATATATATATATATATATATATTATATACATTATTTTTATTTTTTTATTGTGAAATTTTCCATATCAGGATGCCTTTGCCTGTATTTCTCTTTGAATATATTTGGGGCTGCCTTCTCTATATTAATTAACTCGTCTTTCTCCTTTGCATAAATATTGCACCATATCAAATCTCTCTTTCTTTCCCATGTCCATATTTCTTTTTTATATTTTTCAAATATCTCTGTTTTGTTGTTTATATTTTAGCACTTCCTCAGATGCTTCTAAACAGATCAACGTTTCTTGATCTATATACTGTTTTTCAAAAATCTGTTGTATTAATGAACACATATGTTTATTGAAGCTTCTGACAGTTTTTCCTGCGGAAGTATTTTTCTTTCCTCTAATTTCTCTCGTAATCATTTTGTATATCTTGTGTCTGGAAATTCTGGGCTTTTTATATATAATAACAATACATAATTTCTTTCTTATCCTCAATAGTCCACTCTATCGTCTTTATGGCGCTTCTTTGACCAGTCAATTTTTGTGATTTTTTTTTTTGTAGACCGCCACTTTCTTCTACAGCAGGGGGGCCATCCTCCCCTGGGCCTGGCCTGGCCCCATTGTAGGAATGTTTGTGTATTTTGAAGATTCTACACTGTCATTTTTTTCCAGTCCTGGCACCAGTGCGCCTACCAGGATTGGGCACTTTTTTATCCTGGGTCTTGTGCACCCAGCTATCTTTTTTGTTTTTAACTTACTTCTGTCCATGATATATACTATATAAATACAGTCTATATATCAGTGTCGCATTGGTGAGATTTTGTGAAAAACAGGGTCCACCTTGTGAAGGTATTCACCAAGACTGGAGGATGAATTCAATTTCAGCAATACTACTCTTCTTTGCTTGCTGACTTTTCATCTCTCCATTAGGACCCACAGGCCATCTACTTTCATATGGACTTCTGGGAAATAGATTCTAAATAGTAGAAGGCCCAGCACAGAGTCTTGTGGTACACCATTGGTAACTGGTCTACTGGTAGAGGTGGAATCTCCAACTTTGACAGCATGCATTCTGTCCGTGAGTAAGTTGGCTACACATTTAGTGATGTATGGGTTAATCCCCAGCTGGGTGAGTTTCCTAATGATAACCAAGTAGAGATTGTGTCAAAAGCCTTGGCTAAGTCAAGATAGGCAGTATGCACTGTTTTGCCTTCATCCAGGGCTTTGGTGACATTCTCAAAGGAGTCCACCAGGTTCAATAAGCATGATCTACCTTTGATAAAGCTAAACTGGGTCAGGTCAAGAGTTTGAAGGTCACCTATGTCCTTGTTGATAAGGTCCATGATGGTTCTTTCAATGGCCTTGCAGATAAGGCTGGTTAGGCTTATGGGTCTATAGTTCCCAGGGTCGGTTGATGGATCCCCTTTGTGCAAAGGGATTACTGTTGCTGTTTTCCACTCTGCTGGAACAAGGTCTGGGCTCAGGCTGAGTTTAAAGAGAGCCCAAAGTGGTTTTCGTAGGTGTTATTTTAGATTGCTTAGTAAGCAACCTGGGATATTATCTGGTCCCATAGAGGCCTTGTTTTTGGCCTTGACCTGTTCTTTGGAGATACTAGGTAGAAGACTGGTGTCAAGTATGCTTTGAGGTATGGCTGGTGGGGAAAGGGGGGGGGGTGAAATTTGTACCAAATCTGTCTTGCAGCTTGGTAATTTCCTCAGGTTCAGTAGAGAGGTACCATTCACTATAAGTTTGTCACATAGTTGGGCATTCCCTTTTAGATGTTGGATGTAGATAAAGAATGTCTTATGATTATCCTTAGCTAGGGATGCTAATTTAGCTTCAGAACTAGCTTTAGAGGACCTTACAAGATATCGGACTTGCTTGTTCAAGCTGTGGAAGGTATTGTTCTTCTGCTGAGTAACTTCCCTCTTGCTCTTAGACATCACTTTCTTCCTTTTGATACATAACCTAGTTATACTTGAGGTCCTCCAGGGTGGCCTGTGTTTCTGGGAGGACCTGGTTTTGATCTGGTCAGGTACAGCCAAATCTATACAGTTGTTTAGGTGGTTATACAGGGCATTTGTGTACTCCTCTGCATAAGAGTCATTGTTGGCATTGTGAGCAGGCTGTAGGTTGATTTGGATAAATATTTCATTTGTTTTTTTTTTTTTGCTCCTGTGGAGGTGTCAGGTCTGATTGTTACTTCAGACAAGACAGATTTATGGTCCGACCTTACCAGGGAGCTAGTGCAGTAACCCCCCCCCCATGTTGGTGAGCATTAAGTCTAGGACATTTTTGCCCCTTGTGGGGGTGCAGACTACCTGTTCCAGGGCATTTGTATTGACAAAGTCCAAGAACCTCAGGGTAAGAATGTTTGTGTTCATGTATGTCACCCAGTCGATGGAAGGATAGTTGAAATCACCCACGACCAAAGTATTTGATTGTATAGTGAGTGACTCTAGTAAGTTCAGGTCGGTGGAGTGCTTCTCTTGGTTCATGGTGGAGGACCTGTAGCTAGCAGTGATGCAGTAGGGTGCTTTACCTATAGTTAGTTGGACCTGGAGAAGCTCAAGAGATTCAGATTCATACTGTATAACCAGTCTTAGGTGCATTTGGCTTTAATGAAGATGGATACACCTCCACCTTTGGTTCTTTCACACTAATTTTGGGGTCTGAACATGTGGAGGGCACTGTAGCCTTGCACAGCCAGGGTGCTGTCTGCGGTTTTGAACCATGTCTCATGTCACTATCTTTCAAGGTGAAGAGTGCTTCCAGGAAGTGCAGTTTCCTGTTTAGGCTCCTAGCATTAAGCAGCATAACTTTGAGTTTGTCTCGAGTGGATTTTTTTACGTTGGAAATTTTGTTGTTTTGACACTGCCTAAAAAAAAGGCACTATTGGGGTGGTAAGTGCCTTTGCCAGTATCTGAAAGCCTAGAGGAGACAGGTGAAGACCATCTCTGGCAAAGCAGGGTGGTCTGTCAACCATGTCTTCCCAGGCTGTCAGATACTGGATCCCCGTGGACTGACACCAGAAGATAAATCAATTGTTGAAATCAATAATTTTTTCTCTATATTGTGGCATTATCCTGGATGAAGGCAGAATGCTGCTTAGGGCTAGATATAATTGCCTGGGACACATAATCTGAGAGTTCAGTCATGTCTCCCTTCATATAGTCCAGAGAGGTACATCTCAATTCATTCACCCCTGCATGTACTGTGACAGAGTCATAGCGGTAATGGTTGCTGAGTGACTTGAGTGTATGCATGATTTGATGGATCCTGGCACCTGATAGGCAGTTAACCGTGACCTTCTCCTTGTCCAGCCTGCTGAAGAGGACATCTGTGTGTCTCACTATGGAGTCACCTATGACCAGAACATTTGGTTTTGAGGTGTTTTTACTTATGGGCTTATTTGCTGAGACACTGGTGTGTGTGTGTTATTACGTGTAGTGGATTCTATTTACTTTGCAGTGTGTGCAAGTGGTTTGCGCTTGGGAGGTCTCTGATCTTTTGGTAGGCTTCTATTGAGTACCGCTGCATATGTGGGTTTATGTGTTGTGACCTTGTTTTGTGTGACAGGTGATGTGTATGTGCTAATAACCTGTTTGATGTATGGTTTGTTGTTACATGAGAGAACTGATTCCAAATTCATAGTGCAATTACATCTGTCACATATTGTATTTGTTTGTTTTAGGAGTAAGTGGCTGCCAGCATACATGAGGCAAATACTATATTGCCTCAGGATACCCATGTCAATCAGACTGGCTGGAGAAATAGTTGGAAACTGACTGTCCATTATGGTAGGTTTTTACCATAACTACTATTGGGGAGTGGGCTAGTTTGACCAGATTTTGCTCAAGGATTAACAAAGGGGCTTATTCTGTTGAAGGCTAGGGGTGAAAACTATGGCAATGCTTCCTAGTGTGCAACTGAGTTTTCCGCAATGCAGCAGGAAAGCTTGAGAGGGTTCACTAACAGATGTCTAGGAGAAAATTGTCTTTCAAGGTGTTTGCATCTATACAGGGTACCACTGAATCCCATTGAGTGGTGTGCAGCTACGCACAAATGCAAGTCTTAAATACAGGTGAAATTAAACACTTTTAAACTAAACTACCAATGGGAAAGCACACAATGAGCTTTCCTCCAGTACTCTCCAACTCAGATGAGGCTCAGACTATACACTTCTGCCACAAGGGTGCAGGCACGACCCTCCTAATGTAAGATGGCTGGAATAGTGCTCAAGTGTAACAATACATTCTAGATTCAGCAGATCTGAATCTAGTCTATGCTATGTACTAGCTATTTAAAGCAAAAGAACAGTTTTTTTAAAGTGCAGAAAAATACATTAAACATCAGCACAATTAGGTATCAAAATGATAAAATACAGGCAGCAAGGTAGAAAGGAAACTCACAAGGTACTTGTTTTTCAACTCTAGCAGTAGATGCTTTGGATTTCAACAGAATCTCTCCAGACCTCTGGCAAAAGTCACCAAACATTTAAAAGAGGGTACACCTGCACAAATGTCAAGCTTAAATAAAGGTGAAATTAAACACTTTTAAGCTAAATTACCAATGGGAAAGCGAGCAATGAGCTTTCCTCCAGTAACCACCAACTCAGATAAGGCTTAGACTACACACTTCTGCCACAAGGGTGCAGGCAGGGCCGTCCTAATATAAGATGGATGGAAGAGTGCTCAAGTGTAGCAATACAGTCTAGATTCAGCAGATCTAAATCTAGTCTATTCATTTAACATTTATCTACCAGGAAAGTCCGACTTGGAACAAAGCCAATTTTCAGTGGAGGCCCAGGGAGTAATGCTCCAGATGCATGTCTTTGTAACGTGGTAGGAAACCGAAGCACCCTGAAGAAACCCACACGAATTGATGGAGGACATGCAGACTCCGTACAGAAGGCACCCCAGCCGAGAATCAAACCAGAGAACCTCTTGCACCGCTGCACCACTGCGTCATCCAACCTTATATATATATATAGAACTCATCATTGTTTAAATCTCAAGAAGCTTGGGTGGCTGGAACTACCACACCTCATACAATACTATCAACTCACTATTGCCCATAATGCCCTACATCACCCTGACAACACTCCAATACTCTCCACCCTCATAATGCCCTATAACAATCAGAGGTACCTACGCTCCACCAACAAAATACTGGTCCAAACATCCCGATCCAAAAACTCAGCAGGTGACTCCATATTTTCCAACTCAGTTGGCAAAATATGGAACATGTTACCACAAGACCTTACATCCCTAACTTCACTCTCCCTATTTCAAACTAAACTAAAATTCTTCCTAAATAACCATTGGCTATGTTCATGTAATAACCCTGGTTAGCTGTCTTTTTTTTCCATCTTCATCTGATTCCTTAACAACCTTTCTCTTTCTTCTTTTCTACAAACTCTAACAGAGTATTTACTCTTCTTCTTCTTTTCTTTTTTTACCATCCTAGATTTAGATTCTACTCAAAAGTTTATACAACCTGTTTCAAGGTTTAATTGCATATGTTTTTTTTTTTTCCCTATTTTTGTATATAGATGTATATCTTGACATTGTTTAGTAGTATGCAGTGGAGCTTTTCTCCCCGGGCCTCCACTGAAAATGGACATATATCCAGTTGGACTAGCCCGGTAAACAAATGTAAAATAAATAAAATAAAAATAAATAAATATGGGTCTACCTGAATTAACCGAAATTGCAAATGACCGACAGTGAGATAACCGACACCGGAAGATCGACAACAGAGAAGACCGACAGTTGAGAATCCTGATGCTGAGAACATCGACATGTTAAGGTAAGTGTGCGATAAGGACGGACGTTAGGTTCAGGGTATGGGTAATGTAAGTGTGTGATAGTGACAGATGTTAGGGTAGGGTGAGGTAAGTGTGCAATAGTGACGGACTTTAGGTTTAGGGGCGGGTTAAGTAAGTTAGGGTTAGGGTGCGGGTAAGGTAAGTGTGTGATAGTGACGGACTTAAGGCTTAGGGACGGATTAAGTGAGTTAGGGTTAGGGTGCGGGTAAGGTAAGTGTGCGATAGTGACAGACTTAAGGGTCAGGGGTGGATTAAGTGAGTTAGGGTTAGGGTGCGGGTAAGGTAAGTGTGCGATAGTGACAGACCTTAGGGTTTGGGTTAAGGTTAGTGCATATATAGTTGCGTATGTAAGGTTTAGTGTAGGTTTGTAAGGTTTTTGGTGTGCTTGTGTTGTGTGTGTGTTTTTCGGGAAAGTTATTTGTTTTGTTGTTTGTCGGGCATGTGAAGTTTCGTGTTTTTGAACTTTCGGTTTTGTTGTGTTGGTTATTTCATTGTCGGTGTTTTGACGTGTTGGTGTTATCAGGTAGACCTATATATATATATATATATATATATATATATATTTTTTTTTAAAGCATTTTTTTAAATCCTTGTTTTAGTTCTTTATCCATTTGAAGGTATGCCCAGATACTAAATCAAGGCAATGGCACAACACCTAACAGAACGCTCATGTCACTTCAACAATAGAAAATTAAGAAAAAAATAATCAGAAGAGAAAACCTAGAAGATTTCTGACTAGGATCAGGAAGGGAAGGAGGGAGAAAACCAAAATTGAGGGTAGATAAGAAAAGTGATGTAGGAGTTGCCGTAGCTACCACTAGACAGTATGCAAGGGAAAAAAGGTCACTTAAGTACAACAAAATATAAGATTTTCCCTGCAATGGCTCAAACTGTAGAGATCTTGGGGCTTTAATACCGGCAACTTGATCTGGTGAGTGCCTGCACATCTAGAAAATCTATGCTATGTACTAGCTACCGAAGGCAATATAACAGCTTTTTTAAAATGTAGAAAATACAGTAAAAATCAGCAAAATAATAAAATGCAGTCTGCAAAGTGCAAAGAAAACCCAAAAAGTACATTTTTTTTATTTTAGCAGTGGATGCTTTGGATGTCAACAGAATCTTTCTAGGCCTCTGGCAAAAGTCACCCAACACTGAGAATCTCTGATTAGATGGCCTGCGGTGGTACTGCCCTCTGCACAAGCTGGTAGCTCTTCGAGCAGCTATGAACAGTGGGAGATTATGGAGAGTATTTCCTATAGAGGATTTAAAACTGGAGAGGTTTGCTTATATACCAGGCATGGGGAACTGAGTTTGCAAAAGGCTTTTATACCAGCATGATTAAATAGTTAATCCCTCAGGTCAATCAGATAAAAACACATTAAACTTTAAACCAGCAGTTTCCCACGTGGATAGGTTGAATTCAGCTCTGGTCCCACCAGAGTGAAAAAGACCCCTCCTAATGTAAAACAAACTGGTTTTGAGCTCAAGTGCAGCAACGAATGTTTTACATAATTCCTGCAGTATCAGGAATCCTTGGAAATAAGTTCACTAATCCTGAGAAATGCTCAATAAAATACAGGAAAAGTGCATATCTTCAGAGAATATTTTGGCAGACTCAGGAGAACTTTGGCGAACTGAGAATAGTTTTTTCAGTACCAGAGGAAGTTAGTGAATATGAGAATACTGTTAAAACAACCTAAGGACAGTACAGAAACAAAATTATTGTGTTTCTTTAACAAGTACATGCTGAAAAACAGTGATAAATTCAACCAAATCAACAAATGCAGCACAGCATTGTTAAATAGTACTGACACTAAGAGCAACTGCAAAAAAAATAAAATAAAAATACTTATATCAGCTGTGTAGGTTCATATGATTTTAGAAGCAATCCAAGTCCTGTAGTCACAGGTGTCCAAGCCAGGAACAGGGAAGCTCTAAATAAATGACCAGAGTAATAGATGTACTCTGGTTTATGTGGATTGAAGGACGGCTCCATGGAAGTGACATTCTCTGTGATACAGCCCTAGCCCTCTGAAATGGTGATTTTCTTTAGTGGGAAAGTATTGTGGTCATTCCATTTGTGACAAGTCTTTGTACAGGTACATACCAAAAAGGGCATTATAATCAATGATTAGTCTAATGAGTACCAAATGCAGTGGAATGATTCCATCCTCTGTTCTGGGTGCAATACTTTTAAATATAAACTATGAGATGAAAAAGGACTTGCTTATTGCAGTGGATATGTGGTGATCAAAGGACAATTCATTGTCAAAATAGGTTCCCAGATCCCTAACTATTGGGATCAATTTTCAGGGCTGTGTTGCCAATTTTATAGTTAGAAGTTGAGTCATGCTTGCAAATGGATACAATGATACACTCCTCTCTCGACATTTAGCTTTGACACAAACTATTTGTTCTGGACAGGCCTTCTTGGAGGATCTTGGTGTCCTCTGGAAAGTTTATAATGAAAACTTGGTCTGTCACAAACCCTTAATATTTGCTTTGATGTCTGTGAAGTAAATGCCAAAGAGGAGTGATCTGAGGACTCAACCTGGGGCCACCACAAGTGACAGGCATTTTGGAAGAGGCAGAGCTGCCCACTCTAACTTCCTAGTTTGTATTTGTGAACCAATTTGCTATCCAACAAGTTACACAGGGATTTACATTTAACTGGGAGAGTTTAGCTATGATATCTGAGAGTGGAAAATGCCTTTGTGAGGTTCAGATATGCAGTGTATACTATTTTCTCTCATCCATTGCTTCAGCAGCTTTTTCAAAGAGGTCAGCCAAGCCAGGTTAAGTTGGCAGGACCTGTCTTTAATAAATCAAAAGAGTTTGTAGATTACCTACATCCTTTTATTAATTTCTTAGCAATCCTATTCATAGCCATACAGATGAGACTGGTCTGGCTTATGAGTCTATAATTGCCTGGGTCCATTGAAGCTACACCTTTGTGCAAGGAAATAACTATTACTGTCCTCCATTCATCCTGCACAAAGAGACTTTTGAGGCTGATATTGAATAGCTTCTGTAGGGGGACCAATAGCAGGAAGGTATGTTTTCTGGCAGCATAGACATTATGCTCTTGGTTTTAGCACCTTGAGAACATGCTCTTGGGAGATTAGAGGAGAAGGTTTAGTTGTGGGCATATAATTTGAGAATATTGGATGGGAGAGGGGGTGAAGTTTAAGCTAAGTTTGGATGGTAATGTCAATAATGTGGGGGTTAATTTTTGATTAATATATCCAACATGGAGTTATGTGTTATAATTTGGTCTTGTGAAGTCTTTAATTGGTTGGGTAAGGCAGAAAATGTCGGAATTTTTGAGTTAGAGCAGACTGATATTGAAATTGCCTAACATAATAATATTTTTAGGGGCTGATTTCATTCAGGATACTGTGGATTATGGATTTAAGCTTTTGTAATTTGGAAGATGGTCAGTGGTATGTAACTACTTGGACTAAAAGGTGGTGGTTGAAGAGTCGTATTGTTATGGCTGTCCAGTTTGGCTTATGCTCATTATTTATTGGCTTTTGTTTATGGCTTTTCACATGTATGATAAATATCATGTTTGCTGAGGAAGAGTCCACCACTAGTTCTCTTGCCTGGTCTGGCATTAAGTATAGAAGTGTAGCTTGGGAAGTGGAATTTGAGGTTAGGGGGTCTTCTTTTACCCATAATTTTTGATACCTACGATGTCTAGTTTGTTCATGGAAATTTGTAAGCATAGTTGCTCCAGCTTGTGGAACATGCTTCCGGTGTTTTAACAGTACTATGTTTGGTTTACTGAGCATGGTGAATTGTGAGCCTGAAATGGTTTCTATACAGCTCTGAAGAAGAAGTGTTGAGTAAGAGTGGTTAGTTTAATGGGAAATCAAAGGAATTTTATGATTGCTCATCTTATGGTATTTTACTTTTTGCAGGGATGACTAGATGTGCTGTTAAATGATTGAGATAGGTGGCAGAGAGATATATTCCCCATCTAACCATTGTTTAGTTTGGCAAGTTAGAATTAAAAATTAAGTCAGGAGACTACCCATGCATAAATTTCTAACAAAAACTGTAACAAGGGTCAATATTACAGAATGTTAAATGAAGAAATAAATATAAACAAGAGTATACAATTAAAACTAATGAAAAGAAAACTATACGTGCTACCCAAATATTGTAGGGAATAGCAGAGTGGCTTACCATGAAGTGTGGCAACTTTTGTAACACACTGTTTGTAGTAAACATAGGATATGCTGTAAAGGGAATTACAGCCATTATATACTTCGGATTTTATATCAAAAGAAACAACCAACTGATCAGCCAAGAGTAGCATTCCTGGAGAACACAAGAGTGAAAATTTGTTACAAGTATAGCAATTTTAGGACATCTGGTATAGATGGAAGAACCAAATGCATTTTGTTCCACATCATCAAAGGCATTAAGTGCAAATAATACAGCCTCTTCCTCCAAATATATGACATAGGACAGGGGCAAGGCATTAACATTGCTAAGTGCTTTATGTGGTTTGACTGCTACTCCAACCAAACTATTTTGTTCCAGTGAGGATTATGTTCAGAAAGATGTACACTGTCTGAGTCTCTACTTTATTTTCAGCATACAACTCATGCTGTAAGATCTGTTAAATGTAAAGCTGTGATATCCAGTGAAGCTTAAAGATAGATGATGAGAAGATGCCACAGAAATTAAATATGGCTCTTTAGAATACATGTAGAGTTTTTGATATGTGGAAGATGCCCTCAGTTCTGTATGTTAGTCTATGTAAGGATGGAGCTGTTTGACAGAATTATCTACTAGTCCATCTCAGTTTATCTGCTCTGTCTTTTTCATGAGCATTCATGCACCTACTGACAGTCATACATGCTCGAGTGCGCAAACACACACACACACACACACACACACACACACACACACACACACACACACACACACACACACACACACACACACACACACACGTGCATGTGCACAAATGTGAGGGAGCTCATGCACCATTTTAATACTAAGTGCTTTTCTACAGTTCATTACAAATATTAACAGTGATCAAGACACACAGCCTTTCTGTTTGCTTGTTTCTCACTCTGCTTTAACGTTCAAAGGTTGAAAGGTACAGCAGTTGGGCAACCTACGTCTTTCATCTACCTTCCCAAACTTTATCTCTATTAACTATAGTACAATGACCTGTCTGAACAGACTGTTCTTAATTACATTAATTCAAATAAGTCTGTTGTGTTTTATGTTTTTTTTTCTGGATTTAAAATTAGTAGATGCTATGATGACACTTTTTAAAATGCTCAAAAATTACATCTTGGAAACAAGGCTAAAATTTTTTAATCCACTGGGGGAAAAACACTAGCTAACCTATAAGAAATGTTATGATTGTTTTAGTCATTATCTGCACAGTTCTATCTCTTTATTTGCTTAATACTTTGATTTGGTATAAATATTGATTGTGTTGTTAATCTTGGAGACAGACATTGTCTGATCTTCAGATTTAGATTTTTAACTTATTCTGTATTAACTTCAGTTTCTGTGTATTGTTGGCTGTTTTTCTGCTGTTTATTTTCTGTAAAGTCTGTATATTTTATGTTTGTATCTTACTTTGACCTGCAGTTATCTTTAAAAAAACATTCCTTTAATGTATATGAATATCTAGGCAAACAAAACATGTAAGTTTGGTGAGAACATGCTGCAAAGTATCTCATCTTGGTAAGATGGATTTACTGAATTTGTTAAATGATCATAACATTCTCAAGTTGCAGGTTGTTTTACCAAAAAAAACAAAAAAATCACTGAACTCATTTTAGTGAAAATAGTCAGGAGCAGAATCAACCACAAATCCTATATGCAGGTGGCTGTGTTACAGGCAAGTGAATATAATTATCTAGATGGTCATTGTAACCTGGGTTAAGAGACAGTTCTGCTATTGCAGCAGTCCTCAAGAGCTGCAATAATTTCATGCCTGAATTCTCAAATGTACCTATATGCACAAGCACACACAGACACACAGACACACACACACACACACACACACACACACACACACACACACAAAGCATGTGCGGTGAAAGTGTAGTCTGTCTGAATAAATGTTACTCAAATCCAAGTGATCGAATAACATGCATATTGAATGGGACTGCAGTAGAAGAGTGCTGAGAGCAAGGAGATCAAACAGTGCCAGGGCAAGGAGTTTTTACTTTGTCCAGTATTATGCAATCTCAGGGTTAGTATACTTAAGTTAGCAAGGGTGTAGGGAGTACAGGAATGGACTGACCCTTGAAAAAAATTGCTAAAAGTAGATTTGAGCAGTTTTCAGTAGCTCTGTCTTTCGATATTTCGTCCTGAGAAAGTCAGAGTTTAAGTTATGTTTTGTGTATACACACGCATGTGTGTGTGTTTGTGTGTGTGTGTGTGTGTGTGTGTGTGTGTGTGTGTGTGTGTGTGTGTGTGTGTGTGTGTGTACACACACACACACACACACACACACACACACACACACACACACACACACACACACACATGTACATACAGTATGTTTCTATCTCAGTCTGGAAAACTTAGGTTGAGATTCATTGGCAAACACTTTCCAGTTGTGCAGTCCTAAATTTCAAGGATCCCATACTGTGATGTGGCCTATAGCTGCTTAGATATAAATCAGATCATGCATTAAGGGAAAAGTGATGTTAGGCAGGTTCAGTGGATGAGTTGTGCTGTTAAACTGCATGTGACTGGAGTAGCTGATGTCACAGAAAGCACCCCCAAGTATGAATGAGGCTATTTGTGCTCATGTGCGCAACAAAGTGCCTAGTCTCTGTCTCATGTGGTTTCATGGAATCTACATTAAGTTTAAATCTCAATGGACATGCCTTCTTTAGGGGATGGGGATGGGATTGCTTAATGAAAAGGCAGGGTTGTCATAATGGTTAAGGTCTTTACCTCACAGATACAAGACACAGGGTTTGATTCTATCCTCTGGATATTACCTAATCTTGTAATATCTTTTAATAGTCTGCTGATTGACAGCCTAGTATCTACCTATGAAAATGTACAGTGGCAGACAGGCCAGCAAGGAAATGGACTAACTCAGTTTATCGTACAAATAAGGAGGAACGTGGAGAAAGAAAAAGGGAATAGCAAGCACAGGAAAAAAAGACAAACATAAGGAATAACAGGAGGAGAATGTGAATGATAATTTTTTTGTGGGAAAGGCTTACATTTTTCTTATAAGAAGAGAAAGTACCTGGAGAAGATAGAGTGGTAATGTTGTGGGACGGATAGGGGGGAAAAGGAAGAAATATCATAGGGTCACACAGAAATGAAATGCAGATGCAGATAGGGACAGGTGGTATTGATATGAATGGTGAAGAAAATACTGGATTGGACATGGACAGATAGACGGTGGACACTTGGTGACAGAGAGGACTAGAGAGCAAAGTATGGAGCAGGACACACAAGACAGGGGGACACATGGATGGGAGGTTAAAAAAGGTTAAATGGTGGATGCTACACCATCTCAAAATCTGACTCACACAGACATCAGTCATCTTCATGACTAACATGATGTGCAGAGCATAGTTCTGGCAGCCTAATGTATGGAGCCTGACAGTTGTACAATTCAGCCATCTATGCTAAAAGCTGCTACACACTTGTGAAGGAGGGCTTCGGCAGTCAGTGCACCTTAGACATCATCAAATTATGCAGCTAACACCAGATGGCCATAGGAGACTGATCTGGGCCACTGTCAGAAGAGGAGCCTTGGCTCATTTCCTGAGTTGTAGTCATAGCAGCCACTAGTGAACCTTCCAGATCATCTTCAGAAGTGTGACTTATGTTTCACTGCTGCAAAGTTGGTTTGGTTCCTTCTTCAGATCCAGCACCTGAGCTGTCATCTGCTGCAGGCTGCCACTACAACTGGACCTACAGAAAGAAAATAAATCAAAAACAGGACTCAGCAGTACACACATATGTTAAACATACTACAAAACCTGTACAAATGCAGTAGTGCACATGGCATATGCACTCTGTAGCCATGAGAGATGTTCTTGTCTCCTGCTGCATTCTTTCATATTTTCCTTCTGCTCTTCTGGCATTGAAATTCAAAATATGAAGAACTTAGTAAAGTGTTGGGCCTGGAAAAGTCCAGCATGAAAAGAAGATTGCAGTAAAACTCTGGCTGGCTGTCCGTAACCTTTGCTTTCCACTGACTAAGTAGGTTGGAATGATACTGTTATATGTTGCTATAACAATTCCTGCACTGCTAATCAAAATGGATGAAGTCAGTGGCAACACTTACTGTATCAGCAAGCTTGTGACAGGCATCAGCCTTGTACAAATAACATCAACAGTCAAGCAGGAGCTCCTGAAAGACTTTGTAGAAGAAGAAGAACAGAGAATCACTGGACAGTGCACCAGCATTGTCATCTCACAGCAAGAGGTTATCTGGTTCAATTCTTGGCTGGGGTGCCTTCTGTGTGGAGTCTGCATGTCCTCCCTGCATTCATGTGGGTTTCCTCCGGGTGCTCCAGATTCCTCCCACGTTACAACGACATGCGTCTGGAGTGTTTCTCCCCAAGCCTCTGCTGAAAATTGGCTTTGCTCCAAGTCGGACAGTCCCAGTTAACAAATGTTAAATAAATAATCAAGATCTCCCTTGGACACTATACAGGAGTGCTGCTATTCCCACAGCCTGAAACAGCCATGGATACTCAAGCAAGTTCATTCAAGGAGCAAAATGGTAATGCAGAAATGAAGCACTACAAAATTATTATGTAGTGCAGTCCTGAGGTGAGTGCATTAGAATAGCAATTCATAGACAGCCATCGAAAAATTGTCTCATTAACATAACCACCACATTATAAGACCTGAATTAGCATAATAAAAAGCAGCATTACCATTTTGTGAGGGACTGCATCAATACAAGTGACTGTAGAATCAGGACTTTACTGAGTTAGGACAATGGATTTTGAAACAGACAATACAGGTATACTAAGAAAAGGTAGAACACCTGCTATCTCTGCAAAGTGCTGAACATGCTTGCTAAATGGAAGCAGGGGATACACAAAGCAACTGCTGTATGTGAGAGTGAAAGCTGATTAGAATGGCATAACATCATCATGTCAGTCTGTGGGTAGGTGAGGGGGCACACCAGTTTTCATGCTATATAGGGCAGAGTGGCCCCTGCACAGAGGAAGAGGCATGACAATGCAGACTTTTCTGGGAAGGGCAGAGTGATCTGTGTATTGCAGGGTTTCAGTATATTGATGCAGAAAGGGGTGTCATGATTTGAAGCCCATAGCTTCAGTACATATTGGAAGGGGAAGAGAAGTGTCACAACACAACAGGGGACAGGACAGGGGTTTGAGAGCAGCATACAGTCATGTAGGACATTCACAGTCAGCCTCACACACACACACACACACACACACACACACACACACACACACACACACACACACACACACACACACACACACACACACACACACCCAAAGCATGTGCGGTGAAAGTGTAGTCTGTCTGAATAAATGTTACTCAAATCCAAGTGATCGAATAACATGCATATTGAATGGGACTGCAGTAGAAGAGTGCTGAGAGCAAGGAGATCAAACAGTGCCAGGGCAAGGAGTTTTTACTTTGTCCAGTATTATGCAATCTCAGGGTTAGTATACTTAAGTTAGCAAGGGTGTAGGGAGTACAGGAATGGACTGACCCTTGAAAAAAATTGCTAAAAGTAGGTTTGAGCAGTTTTCAGTAGCTCTGTCTTTCGATATTTCGTCCTGAGAAAGTCAGAGTTTAAGTTATGTTTTGTGTATACACACGCATGTGTGTGTGTTTGTGTGTGTGTGTGTGTGTGTGTGTGTGTGTGTGTGTGTGTGTGTGTGTGTGTAAGTATGCATGCATACACACACACACACACACACACACACACACACACACACACACACACACACACACACACATGTACATACAGTATGTTTCTATCTCAGTCTGGAAAACTTAGGTTGAGATTCACTGGCAAACACTTTCCAGTTGTGCAGTCCTAAATTTCAAGGATCCCATACTGTGATGTGGCCTACAGCTGCTTAGATATAAATCAGATCATGCATTAAGGGAAAAGTGATGTTAGGCAGGTTCAGTGGATGAGTTGTGCTGTTAAACTGCATGTGACTGGAGTAGCTGATGTCACAGAAAGCACCCCCAAGTATGAATGAGGCTATTTGTGCTCATGTGCGCAACAAAGTGCCTAGTCTCTGTCTCATGTGGTTTCATGGAATCTACATTAAGTTTAAATCTCAATGGACATGCCTTCTTTAGGGGATGGGGATGGGATTGCTTAATGAAAAGGCAGGGTTGTCATAATGGTTAAGGTCTTTACCTCACAGATACAAGACACAGGGTTTGATTCTATCCTCTGGATATTACCTAATCTTGTAATATCTTTTAATAGTCTGCTGATTGACAGCCTAGTATCTACCTATGAAAATGTACAGTGGCAGACAGGCCAGCAAGGAAATGGACTAACTCAGTTTATCGTACAAATAAGGAGGAACGTGGAGAAAGAAAAAGGGAATAGCAAGCACAGGAAAAAAAGACAAACATAAGGAATAACAGGAGGAGAATGTGAATGATAATTTTTTTGTGGGAAAGGCTTACATTTTTCTTATAAGAAGAGAAAGTACCTGGAGAAGATAGAGTGGTAATGTTGTGGGACGGATAGGGGGGAAAAGGAAGAAATATCATAGGGTCACACAGAAATGAAATGCAGACGCAGATAGGGACAGGTGGTATTGATATGAATGGTGAAGAAAATACTGGATTGGACATGGACAGATAGACGGTGGACACTTGGTGATAGAGAGGACTAGAGAGCAAAGTATGGAGCAGGACACACAAGACAGGGGGACACATGGATGGGAGGTAAAAAAGGTTAAATGGTGGATGCTATACCATCTCAAAATCTGACTCACATAGACATCAGTCATCTTCATGACTAACATGATGTGCAGAGCATAGTTCTGGCAGCCTAATGTATGGAGCCTGACAGTTGTACAATTCAGCCATCTATGCTAAAAGCTGCTACACACTTGTGAAGGAGGGCTTCAGCAGTCAGTGCACCTTAGACATCATCAAATTATGCAGCTAACACCAGATGGCCATAGGAGACTGATCTGGGCCACTGTCAGAAGTGGAGCCTTGGCTCATTTCCTGAGTTGTAGTCATAGCAGCCACTAGTGAACCTTCCAGATCATCTTCAGAAGTGCGACTTATGTTTCACTGCTGCAAAGTTGGTTTGGTTCCTTCTTCAGATCCAGCACCTGAGCTGTCATCTGCTGCAGGCTGCCACTACAACTGGACCTACAGAAAGAAAATAAATCAAAAACAGGACTCAGCAGTACACACATATGTTAAACATACTACAAAACCTGTACAAATGCAGTAGTGCACATGGCATATGCACTCTGTAGCCATGAGAGATGTTCTTGTCTCCTGCTGCATTCTTTCATATTTTCCTTCTGCTCTTCTGGCATTGAAATTCAAAATATGAAGAACTTAGTAAAGTGTTGGGCCTGGAAAAGTCCAGCATGAAAAGAAGATTACAGTAAAACTCTGGCTGGCTGTCCGTAACCTTTGCTTTCCACTGACTAAGTAGGTTGGAATGATACTGTTATATGTTGCTATAACAATTCCTGCACTGCTAATCAAAATGGATGAAGTCAGTGGCAACACTTACTGTATCAGCAAGCTTGTGACAGGCATCAGCCTTGTACAAATAACATCAACAGTCAAGCAGGAGCTCCAGAAAGACTTTGTAGAAGAAGAAGAACAGAGAATCACTGGACAGTGCACCAGCATTGTCATCTCACAGCAAGAGGTTATCTGGTTCAATTCTTGGCTGGGGTGCCTTCTGTGTGGAGTCTGCATGTCCTCCCTGCATTCATGTGGGTTTCCTCCGGGTGCTCCAGATTCCTCCCACGTTACAACGGCATGCGTCTGGAGTGTTTCTCCCCAAGCCTCTGCTGAAAATTGGCTTTGCTCCAAGTCGGACAGTCCCAGTTAACAAATGTTAAATAAATAATCAAGATCTCCCTTGGACACTATACAGGAGTGCTGCTATTCCCACAGCCTGAAACAGCCATGGATACTCAAGCAAGTTCATTCAAGGAGCAAAATGGTAATGCAGAAATGAAGCACTACAAAATTATTATGTAGTGCAGTCCTGAGGTGAGTGCATTAGAATAGCATTTCATAGACAGCCATCGAAAAATTGTCTCATTAACATAACCACCACATTATAAGACCTGAATTAGCATAATAAAAAGCAGCATTACCATTTTGTGAGGGACTGCATCAATACAAGTGACTGTAGAATCAGGACTTTACTGAGTTAGGACAATGGATTTTGAAACAGACAATACAGGTATACTAAGAAAAGGTAGAACACCTGCTATCTCTGCAAAGTGCTGAACATGCTTGCTAAATGGAAGCAGGGGATACACAAAGCAACTGCTGTATGTGAGAGTGAAAGCTGATTAGAATGGCATAACATCATCATGTCAGTCTGTGGGTAGGTGAGGGGGCACACCAGTTTTCATGCTATATAGGGCAGAGTGGCCCCTGCACAGAGGAAGAGGCATGACAATGCAGACTTTTCTGGGAAGGGCAGAGTGATCTGTGTATTGCAGGGTTTCAGTATATTGATGCAGAAAGGGGTGTCATGATTTGAAGCCCATAGCTTCAGTACATATTGGAAGGGGAAGAGAAGTGTCACAACACAACAGGGGACAGGACAGGGGTTTGAGAGCAGCATACAGTCATGTAGGACATTCACAGTCAGCCTCACACACACACACACACACACACACACACACACACACACACACACACACACACACACACACACACACACACACACACACAGACACTGAATGATGTGTAATTCCCTTAGAACTGTTCTATTTGCAATCTAAACAGCCTATACTCCATCTGAAAAGCTCAGCACTTGCTCCTAAAGCATTTTTTTATACAGGTAAAGCACTCTTAAACAAAAGAAAGTACTTCATTCACCTAAATTCCCTTGAGTACCCATTTCCCTATAGGTCCTTTCTGACTCAGTTACACAGCAATCTTTTTCACTATTTCTAGCATGTCGAAGGATCAGTTGCTGGCGTCCTCTTCTGTTCAGCTGGTGAATCTGGGAATCTTGAGGCAATGTTACAATTGCCTCATGTACACAGACAACCCTTTCCTCCTCCCAACAAATACAAATATATGCGAGAGATGCAACTATATAGCCAAACTGGAGGCTGAGCTCTCTCAATTCAGTACTGGCAAGACCAGTCAGGAGGAGAAGGTAACCACGCACACCACAAACCCAGTCTCACATAGAACTATCACAACTGCAAACCAAACACATAAACACACAAAAACATACTCGGAGGCGTGGATTAAAAATCTACCAAAACAACAGAGGCCTCCAAAGCAGACACCCAAGCAACTGCCACCTCAAGACATAGCACATGCAACACATAGTTCACAAAGTCAGTGTGCTAAACAGTCACAGCCCTTAAGGCCAAACAACATGCCAGACACACTTGTAATAGGTGACTCCATAGTCAGACACACTGGCGTCCCGCTCACCAGACTGAACAAGGAAAAGGTCACAGTAAGCTGCCTGTTGGGAGCTAGAATCCGCCACATAACACAAGCACTCAGGTCACTCCACAGCAAGTACAAATATGACTCAGTCATTGTACATGCCGGTGTGAACGACCTGAGACGATACCTCCCTGGACTACATGAAAAGAGACATAGAGGAGCTCTCTGATTATGTAGCCCAGGCCGGTATGACCCTGACCCTGAGCAGCATCTTACCCTCACCAAGAATGATGCCACAGTACAAAGACAAAATGATCAGTTTTAACAATTGGCTTAATTACTGGTGTCATTCTAAGGGATCCAATGTCTGTCTGCTTGGGATGACATGCTCGACAAGCCACGCTGCTTCAAGGGATGGCTTGCACCTGTCACCCTGGGCTTCGGATATTGGCCAAGGCTCTTGCCACCCCATAGTGCCTTTTTAGGCAAGGCTCAAATGACAAACCTACCTCCCTAGAAAACACAAGTGGAAAAAAACTAAGGGTAATGCTGCTCAATGCCAGAAGTCTAAACCTCAAGATGCACACCCTCGAAGCCCTCCTCAGTATGGAGAACATCGATGTCTGTGCAGTGACTGAAACCTGGTTCAAGGCTCCTGAGAGCACCCCAGCACTATCAGGTTTTACCTCATATCATGCTTTCCGGCCCCAAAACTTGGACTGAACCACAAAAGGAGGGGGAGTATCCATATTCATCAAAGATACCCACACCTCCAGGTTAGTGGCAATGCACGAAGCATCGGAGACCATCCAGGTGCAACTAACCATAGGCAAAACTGCCTTACAGTTTGTAGCATGCTACAGACCACCCTCTCAAACTCAGGAACCCCACACAATCTTCCTGAAGACACTGGAGAGTATGAATGTCTCTCCAAATACCATCATATTGGGAGACTTCAACTACCCAAACATAGACTGGGAACATTACTCAAGCCCCAACACCCTAGCCCAAAGGTTCCTAGAATTCATAAACTCAAATGCGATGGAACAACTAGTCACCATTCCCACAAGAGGAGACAATATACTAGACCTGATCATCACAAACATGGGGACAAAATGCTCCACACCGGAAGTATATCCCTCTTTGGTAAGATCAGACCATAAATTAATCTCACTGGAAATCCACATCCCGCCCCACCCCTGCAAAAGACCACAGTGAAGAACTTCTCAAAAGCCAACTTCACACTTCTTAAGACTGAAGTGGTATCCTTCAAGGCCCCTGGGCCAGTGGAAACCACAACCCACACTGCTGAATCCTTTGCAAATGCCTTCTACGGGCACCTTCAAGAATGCATGGATCATGCAATCCCAAATAAAACCAAGACCCATTCCCTCAAAGGCAGGCACCCGGTCTGGTGGACCCCAGCCATAAACAAACTTTACAGCAACAGGAGGAAGCTACTACATGACAGAGCAAAATCCCTAAAAGGGAAGGCATCTCTGATCAGTACTAGCAAAATACTACGATCACTCATAAAATCATCCAAGGCCAACTTTGAGAGAAAAATCGCAAAAGACACAAAAGACAATCACAAGGCCTTCTTTAGCTATGTTAGAAACTTGGGTGGAAACTCCCAGATATGCTCAGAGTTAGTCCAAAATGACACAAAATACACTGAACCCACTGACATTGCCAACATTCTGGCAGACAGGTTCAGTGCAAATTTCTCCTCCCCCCCCTCCCCAAAAGGAGAAATAACTATCCCAGCAGAGTGTAGCCTCCCTAACATCTCAGATGCCCATGTGAGAGCCGCCCTCTCTAAAGCTAAAAACACAGCATCAATGGGACCGGACGGTGTTCCGGGCTGTGTGCTACATGAACTCCAAGAGGAACTAAACCCACACATAAGGCTGCTGTTTAATCTTAGCCTTACTACAGGATACGTATCCAAAGAGTGGGTGCACGGCAACAGTGGTCCCGCTTCACAAAGGCGGTGCTTCTACGGACCCTGGAAATTACCGCCCCATAAGCTTGACGAGCCTGGTCTGCAAAGCTATGGAGAGGATCATTATGGAACTCATAAACAAAGACATTGGGGACCTACAGACATTGGATCCTACCCAATTTGGCTTTGTCAAGGGCAGATCCTGCCTTTTGAACTTGGTCGACATTTTTGAAACAGTCACTAAGGCCATTGATGAGGGTAAGGCAGTTCACACAGCTTACCTTGACCTTGCAAAAGCCTTTGACACAATACCCCACTCGGGCATCATAGACAAACTCACCAGCTTAAATGTAAACCCATATGTCACAAGATGGGTTGCAAACTGGCTCAAGGACAGAACCCACAGGGTCAGAGTTGCTGGAGCTATGTCAGACTCTAAGCCAGTCACAAGCGGTGTCCCACAGGGCTCAGTCCTGGGACCCCTCTTGTTCGGCATTTATTTTTCCAAGGTACAGGCAAACATAGGAGGATTGTGGCTGACAAAGTTCACAGATGACTGCAAACTGGGCGCCATAATTGATACTCCAGCGGACTCAAACATCCTTCAGAGAGGCCTCATAGAAACGGATAATTGGTGCCAGAGCCATGGTCTTAAGCTGAACGCCAAAAAATGTATAGTTATACCCTTTGGGAAAAACAAGGTACCCACAAATTACCACATAGGTGGTAATCCATTAAGTACGGAAGAGGTAATCAGGGACCTAGGGACCCAGGTTGACAGTAACCTCTCATTTGACACTCACATTGCCAAAGTGGTTTGGAAGACCTTCTATATTGTCCACCTTATCATGAAGGGTTTCGCATCTAGATCAAGAGAGGTCATTGTGCCCCTGTACTCTTCTCTTATCAGGCCAATGATTGAGTACAATGCCCCATTTGGGATGTATCTTACCCGACACCTGCAGCAGTTGGAAAGACCCCAAAAGTTCCTCACCAAGAGGATAAAGGGTCTTAAACATATGTCATATGCTGCCCGACTGAAAAAACTCCAGCTCTATTCAGTCGCATACTGCCTACTCAGAGGTGATCTGTACCTGACGTACAAGGCCATGTCCAATCCGGAATTAATGGACATGCTCCACCTCAGAAAATCCAAATCCATCAGAGCCATGAGAGCAAGACACTTAAACCTCAACACAGAAATAAATAGGACGTGCTGGAGGGACAGATTCATAACCCAGAGGCTCCCTACACTCTGGAACAGAATCCCAATCCATGTTAGGCAGAGCCCCTCACTAACTCTATTCAAGAGAAATCTTGATGAGTGGATGGGAGATCATAGGTTTACCCCAGGGGTCATCTCTGTGTCACTACTAGACAGAGGCACAGTAAACTAAACCCTAAAAGTGCGTAGTATTAGGTTCATAGGTTCATAGGTTCATAGGTTCATAGGTTTATACTAGGCTATCTGCCCTAAGGCATTTATAAGCCTAGCCCAAAGTTTTGTGGCTTACGCCACCCCTTATATGAAAAAATACTGTGCCCATTAGTTTGTTGTGCCTCTGTCCAGCAGTGACACAGAGATGATTCAGGGGTAAACCTCGATCTCCCATCCACAGGTCAAGATTTCTCTTGAACAGAGCCAGCGAGGTGCTCTGCCTCACATGGACTGGGATTTTATTCCACAGCATAGGGAGTCTCTGAGTGACAAATCTATCCCTCCAGCATGTCCTATTTATATCCGTGCTAAGGTTTAAGTCGCTTGCTCTAGTGGTTTTGGTGGATTTGGATTTTTTGAGGTGGAGCATGTCCATTAATTCCGGGTTGGACATGGCCTTGTATGTCAGGCACATGTCACCTCTGAGCAGACGGTATGCGACTGAATAGAGCTGGAGTTTCTTCAATCTGGCAGCATATGACAGATTTTGGAGTCCCTTTATCCTTTTGGTGAGGAACTTTGGGGTCTCTCAATTGCTGCAGATGTCGGTGAGATACATCCTGAATGGGGCATTGTACTCAATCATTGGTCTGATAAGTGAAGAGTACAGGAACAATGACCTCACTAGATCTGGATGTGAATCCCTTCATGATCAGGTGGGCAATGTAGAAGGTCTTTCTAACCACTTTAGCAACGTGAGTGTCAAAAGAAAGGCCACTGTCAACCTGGGTCCCCAGGTCCCTGATAACCTCTTCTGTGCTTAGTGGATTGCCACCTATATGGTAGCTTGGGGTTACCTTGTTTTTCCCGAAGGGTATGACTATACATTTTTTGGCGTTTAACTTCAGGCCATGGCTCTGGCACCAGCTATCTGTTTCCATGAGTCCCTTCTGAAGGAAGGGGTGGTGAAAGCCACACACACTCTGGCTAGGCTTATAAATGCCCTAGGGCAGATAGCCTAGTATGAACCTATGAACCTATTCAAGGGTGAAAATGACTACATCATGGGGACACAAGAGTAGCAATACTTGGAAAAGTTCATCACCCAGGAGGCCTGAGGTGTTACTAAATACTTTCCTTGTGCATGGCTAGCATCCTAGCTAGAGCTAATATGGACAAGCCTTTTGGGTTCAGGTATGGCAGGGAGTGGTACAGGACATCAATGCCGGGGGTGTCCACAATTGAAGTCTATAACAGGTTCAGCAAAAGGTAACATATATTGTTTATTATATCTTGATATACTGGAAAATATTAGGGTTCAACCAAACACCCTAATAATGGGCGATTTCAACTACCCCATCATTAACTGGGAAAACTACTCATGTACCAACTCCTTTGCTCAACTCTTTCTGGAATTCATAAATTCCAATGCCCTGGATCAAATTATCCACACCCCCACCAGGGGCAACAATATCCTAGACCTAGTCATTACCAACATGAGTGACCAGTGTTCCACACCTGAAGTCAACTCCTTGGTCAGATCCGACCATAAGCTAATCACCCTAGATATCCACATCCCTCCCCCACCCACCATTAAGGAAACCACAGTAAAAAATTTCTCCAAAGCCAACTTTATGCTTCTTAAGACAGAAGTGGCGAACTTCATGACACCCATGCAGATGGACAATACAGTTATGACTGCTGAATCCTACACAGATGCACTCTATAAGCACCTACACAAGTGCATGGATTGTGCTATCCCAGAAAGAACCAAGATGCTATCCTCCAAGAAAAGGAAGCCAATCTGGTGGTCCACTGCCATAAACAAACTCTACAACAGAAGGAAGATACTGTTGCAAAAGAGAGTAAAATCCCATGAGTGGAGGAGCTCCCTGTTCAGCCTCAGTAAGAAGCTGAGATCCCTTATAAGATCTTCCAAAGCTAGCTACAAAAACAAAATTGCCACTGATTCTAAGGGCAACCACAAAGCATTCTATAGCTATGTCAAGAATCTCAATGGCAACATCCAGATCTGCTCTGAGTTGCAGCACAACACCATGAAAATTACAGAACCAACTGATATTGCCAACATCCTGGCAGATAGGTTCAGTGCTAACTTTACCCCCCTCTCACCCCCTAAAGGACCCATATCTATACAGGAAGAATGCAGAGTCCCTGTAATCACATCTATGCAGGTAAAAGCTGCACTCTCTAAAACCAAAAACACAGCATCCATGGGACCAGACAACATCCCAGGCTGTGTTTTACATGAACTTCAGAACGAACTGGCTCACCATCTAAGTACCATGTTCAGTCATAGTCTCACATCAGGCTTTGTGCACACTGAATGGCACACAGCAACAGTTATCCCACTCCACAAAGGGGGAGCCACCACTGATCCTGGGAACTATCGCCCTATTAACCTGATGAGCCTAGTCTGCAAGGCCATGGAACATATCATCATGGAACTCATAAACAAAGACATTGGTAATCTCTAAACTCTGGACCCTACCCAGTTCGGGTTTGTGAAAGGCAGATCATGCCTTTTGAACCTGACTTCTTTGAGGCAGTCAACAAAGCCGTAGACAAGGGTAAGGTGGTTCACACAGCCTATCTTGACCTCACCAAGGCTTTCGACACCATCCCCCATTCTGGAATTATAGCTAAACTCACTAAACTAGGTATAAATCCCTATGTCACAAGATGGGTTGCCAAATGGCTCACTGACAGAACCCACACTGTAAAAGTTGCAGACTCCAAATCTGACTTCAAACCAGTGAAAAGTGGAGTACCACAGGGTTCAGTCCTGGGACCTCTCCTGTTTGGTATCTACTTATCTGAAGTACAGGCTAACACGGAAGGCATCTGGCTAACGAAGTTCGCAGATGACTGCAAACTAGGAGCCATAGTTGAGTCCCCAAATGATGTGGACATCCTACAGAAGTGCCTCACTGAGACAGGTGCCTGGTGTCAGAGGCATGGCCTCAAGCTCAATGCCAAAAAGTGCATTGTCATCCCCTTTGGTAAAAACTCTGTACCCATGAGCTGCCATATAAACGGCAGTCTACTTAACGCCGAATGTGTGATAAGAGACCATGGAATCCAGGTGGACAGTAGTCTCTCCTTTGATAATCACATCACCACAGTAGTCAGGAAATCCTTCTATATGGCACACCTCATCACAAAAGGGTTCTCATCCAGGAAATAAGAGGTCATGGTTTCCCTCTACTCGACACTCATTAGACCCATTATAGAGTACAATGCTCCTTTTGGAATGGACCTCACAAGACATCTGCAGCAGCTGGAAAGGCCATAGAAGTACCTCACAAAGAGGATTACTGGCCTCGAACAGATGCCCTACACTGACCGTCTCAAAAAACTCCAGCTTTACTCTGTGACATATCGCCTACTCCGAGGAGATCTCTGCCTAACATATAAAGCTATGTTAAATCCATAGCTGTTGGACATACTACACCTTAAGAAATCCCAATCCCTCTGAACTACATGCTCTAGGGACCTAAACCTTGTCACCACAATAAACAGGACATGCTGGAGGGATAGATTCCTGTCCCAGAGACTTCCTATACTCTGGAACAAGCTACCCATCTATGTCAAGCAAAGTTCCTCATTAGCACTCTTCAAGAAAAATCTTGATGAGTGGATGGGAAATAGGAAATACACCCCGGGATCACTTCTGTGGCTCTGCTTGACAGGGGCACAGGAAATTAACTTTCTTGGGTGGCGTAAGCCAGGGAACATTGTTGGCTAGGCTTACTTAGGCCCTTGGGCCAATAGCCTAGTACCTATCTATGAACCTATGAACCTATATGATATTACATGCCAAGAACAAAGCAAGAGATATTGGCAGAGATATGTCCTCCACTGGTAGGTCACCAACAGAGAAGAAGTTCACAGAGGTGGATGTGTCCTTAGTGTCTCTGTCTGGGTTAAGGGAACAGACCCTCATACCTGATGATGGGTTGGATGTAGGAGTGGGGTTGGTGATGACTGCATGAGTGTCAGTAAGGGATGCACTTGGCTAGTACTAACCAATATATTGCCATATAGTACAGTGCACTACACATGAGACAGGACTCACTCAACAAGTTGCTTCTGCATATCTATCCTGCAGGTACCTTCAATCTGCAACTGAGAACACAAAACAAAGTATGTAGACATTTAAATGGTATTTGATGATCCTGTTACATAACACTATGTCAATTGGGAGAGGATCCATGTACTGCAGTGCTACCACAGGTATCTTAATTTTATACTTTAACAGGTTCTATAAGTGGTGGGTCAAGCAAAAGTCAGTTGTGGCTGATAATGACACCATGCCCATGGAACAGTCTGATGACACAGTGACAGCGACATTAACTTTGGAGGGCTCATACACATTCCTCACATGTCAGAAAACTGTTCAGGAACAGGCTGAAACTCCAGTTTCACCGGTGTTTCAGAAAGGCATCCTGTAATCATGAGCCCTACCTTGACTACACTGGAGTTCTCACTACAGATAGCATCTGTGAATTGCACTGCCTTGATGAGCATCTACACACACAGAGGATAGATATGCTGATCTGCAGTACCTCCATGACTTTAAGTCTGTCCTTGACCTGGGCATGATACTTAGCACTTAACAGTGCATATCAAAGCCAGTGATAAAGGCCCAGACAGATGCTGCCCAAACCATTATGGAGATGATGAGTGGGTTGTGTGTCCATTGTGATGCTATGCAACACCTGCACAGTGGCACTGAGTACAGGGACAAAGAGCAGATAGTGCCTCTTTGGTCACTGGTGGCTAACATGGAAGCCACTGCTGCATCCATGAAGCAGATGGTAACCATCTTCAGTCTGTCTCTGCGGGTGCTGCTTTTCACGGCCATGGACAGCAAGGATGAGAGTTGAACGTCATAGGCCATGCATACCCAGATGACAAAAAAAATTCCTGAGACAGCCATCACTGTGAACTCTAACAACACTAGCTACCATGGCTGCCTTGGCTGGTTGCATGTACATGGTCACTGATATTCTTCTAACTCCACCCTGGGTAATCTCACCAGGCAATATGCTCTCATTCCGCTAGTTCTGCAGAATCACTATCCACTTTGGGCAGACAGAACATCATGCCTACATGTGGCCTTTGTATTATTACATCCAGTGTCTCCCACATCATGCCTACATGTGGCCTTTGCATTATTACATCCAGTGTCTCCCAACATGGAACACCCAATCAAGGTGCAATGTGGAAGAAGGATACCCAGACAGTTCTAAAAGTACTAGCAGCAATAGGTGTTATAAAAATGAGTTTACAATTGTACTTAGATATGTTACCAGTACATGTAACTTCATATAAATTGCAGAAGGAGTCAGTTCTGGGCACATTGCGGGTGCTGCGAATAGCACTTTTGGCTAACATCAAAGATTGAAACAAGACTAATTTCATAAACTTTAATCATGCTTTGATTTAGGAATGAGGGTCCATTCTTGTCATGGCATTAGAAACCCAAATGTCTTGGATAAATTAAACCAACAGTGCTAATACACACACGCACATGCACACACACACACACACACACACACACACACACACACATGAACATACTCATACAGGACCGGGTCCATTACAAGGCACCCTACTGCCTAGGGCCTGATTCTAGTTGGGGGGATTCCATAAATGTTGGTGTCACCATAAATGCCTTTCCTGAATGATGCACTGTCATTTTGGTTGTCACGACATTCCATGATTGTACATTATTCAGCTCAGCAGTGCACAATACAGTCAAAAAAAGGCATCCTACCTCACGTCTAATTTCCTTACCTGAGGTGCACATTACCCTTAAATAACCAGCTAGCTTCTTGTCCTGTAACCTGTCAAATAATTCAGTTTACCTTAATGATCAGTAGTCTGACTTTTTGCTTTTTCCTTTAGGATGGGTGGAGGTGATGGCTTTTTACAATTTTATTATTTTTTTAACTTTATTTAAAGCAACATTTTTACCTATCATTGATTCTAACTGTAGTTCATTTTTTAATTTCTATCATACTTCCTTCTTTTTTTTATCAGCCAGTTTTTCCCTCCCCTCCCCCTCCCCATCAGTCCAGTTGCCCACTCCCACCCTTGAGAGGCTCAATGGAACAGACTAGTTTGCATAGTCTATGGACAGTGATTTACTGCTTGCAGTTAGTTAAAATATAAAGTGTTAGGGCATCTCAGTGTTGATGTTTGCTGCTCAGCCTACTAACAACTTGCCCCAGAAGTGCTGCCACCCCTCTGCCTACTATGCCCAGACCCAGAGGACAGCTTGATAAATGGACAGTGTTTCTTCACATTTGCGAATTAACTGAGTCTTCATAAAATAGTAAGTATTTTCTATTGTGCTCCAGCTTAAGTTGTAGTTGGACTTGTTCTGCTGAAGCCTGTAGTAGTCTGTTTTAGCCTAGCGGTAGGTAATAGATAGGTTAGTACTGTTTGCTTCTTTTCTTATTTAATTATTTATAGCATTCACAGCTTTCTTGCCTTGGAATTGAGTCTACAATATCACTCCCAGCCAGCACAGGCACTTAGACACTTCAGTACTTCATTTACTAGTCAGTCTGTCTAATTACAACTAGATACTGTGGAATTGTTTAAGGTTAAGGGTATTGAACAGAAGCATATTATGTATCTGCTTGACAGACAGTTACTTACTTAAAGTTCCATGGCTGGAGAAGGGTCCATCTCTGAAGAGTACAGTAAACTCTATGTACTTTGAAAGACGCAACCTGTCCCCCTTGAATGTATCTAGATGTGGTCATACCTGTCTGTCACTGATTTTGCAGAAAATCTCGACTTTCAATTACAGTTTTTGCCTGTTGTACCTTGTAAAGTTTTGAATTTTCTCATAAATTGCTGAAGGTTAAAGTTTGTAATAGCAGATATTCATTCTATACTTCTTATTGTTTGGAAAATGTATATTGGTGCAAACATGTTGTTCTATAATGTATTTTCTTATTTATTTGTATACAGAGATAGTCCGACTAGGCTACAAAGCCCCTTTTCAGCAGAGGCCTGGGGAGAAAACCTCCAATACAAAAAAGAAAAAATAAATAGATACAAACAAAGAAAATTATTTAGGAATGTTAAAGTAATAATTGTAGTATATTATTATTATAATAAATAGATATTGCTATAGTAGATGAAGAGGAAGGCAAAGAGAAAGAGAGACAGATTATTAAAAGGTGAAAAAAGATATGAGGCTAGTGGAAGACACATAAGAATAATAGGAAAGCATAAAAGGGAAAGTCAAAAAGGAAAAAGAGCTAAAAAGAACTTTTTAGGTGGATTAAAGTCATATTTAAAATAGTCTCTGATTTTGTCCTTGATTCTTGATCACAGATGTTGAGAGTTATGCCTCATGTCTACAAATGTATCCCCATTGTTCTGCTACCTCCCAATACATCTGCTGGTTGACTAGAAATATAAGAGGTTAAATGGTCTCCTCATTTCCTCAGGACAGTCAGGATGACATTCAAGTGATTTTTTGTGTAAGTACTGGGTGGAATTAATAGCTAGTCTTAAGGGGTCAAAAAGGTAGATGACACAGAAAGGAACATTAACGGGTATAACCAGGGTGGAATGCAATGAAAGGCATTAACACAGAAAGTGGAACACTATACACACACTCACACTTGCTTCAAATCATGTGCAGTAGTATGACTGCCTGACTTGACAGTTTTCTGTATTACAGGGGTGAAACTTTACATTTTACACCATACTATACATCTTAATAGTCTGTGGTTTTTCATAATGTCTCTGCCTGATTTTTGCCTCATATTTTGATGTGTTTTCCATAAAATTTATATTTTGTTTCTTTTCTGATAATGATGAGTAATCATTAATTGTTCATTGAATGATTTCATATAATATCTCTGTTTTTTTTTTATTTTGCCTCACATTTTTGGTCTGTCCATATCTTATAAAATATGTGTTTTTCTGGCAAATCATTGAACACTGTAGTCACTAAATAGTGTCAGACATTTGAGTTTTTGACTTTATTTTCTCTAGGACGTGCTAATGCAAAACATGTTATTCTAACAAAATTTGAGCAGTATATTTTTCAAATCTTTAGGAGATGTGCTAATGCAAAACATGTTATTCTAACATATTTGAGCAGTATATTTTTCAAATCCATCCATAATTTTGGGCCTTTGCCCCACATTATTTTTTTGGCATTATTCTAGCCAGACGTTGAACCTAAAGAGGTCAACAGTGGAGAACTATGTTACTGTATTTGAGGTCAGTCACTAAATAACAACAGACATCCACTGGAGCTTCAGACTTACATACATACATACATACATACATACATACATACATACATGTGTACACATATTTCAAGCATGGGCATTAATGCCCGTCTAAGCTATCAGTATACCAAAACAGTTGTTCCCATAATGTGTCCACTCTGTTCTTAAAAATATCTAAACTAGTGCTTGTTTTAATGTAGTTTGGTAGTCTGCTCCATGCATCGGATGCTCTCTCAGAGAATCAATTTGTACTTTTCTCATTCCTACAGAATCTTCTACATAGGTTGTCTGATGATTCTATACTACTTTTCGATAACCCCAAACATTCCCATAGAAAGTTAATTCTAAATGCCCTATATACCTGAATAAGATCTCTTCTTAAATATCTATAAAAGACACTGTACAAGTTCAGATATTTTAGTCTTTCATAAAAACTTAAATTTTCACATCCATGGATGCTATTGGCATATTTTCACTGAACTCTTTCCAGTTTACCCGTGCTTGTTTTCTTATAAGATTTCCATATTGTTCTTCCATACTCAAGTTTGGGTTTAATGTAATTAACAAAAAATGACTTCATCATTTCTGATTTCCTAGACTTTATAAATCTTTTCATACAACCTATAGTTATGTAACTGTCATTAACCAATTGGTTGATATGATTAGAAAGACTTAAGCTGGATCTGCCCATATACCCAGGTCCTTAAATGAATCTACAGTTTCAATCATTGTATGCTATATTAAATATTCACCTTTCAATTTATGTTTCCAAAATCTCATATGCTTAGTTTTTGATGCACTTATCAGCATATTATCCTCCTGTGCCCAAATGGTCAATTTAGTCAAGTTCTTTTGCAAACATGCCCTATCTGTAACACCTGTAATCAGATTACCCAGTTTCAGGTCATCTGCATACAGACTGTACAATACCTGAGATGCAAAAGATAGGTTTGAAAGATGCAATCTAAACAAATAAGGGCCTAGGGCAGAGCCCTGTGGGACACCCTGATTGTAACCAAGAATAATTTCACCTGTCCAATTGCTGTATGATACTTGCCATGTCCTATTTGTAAGCCATGCCGCTATCCATCGTATCAAGAGTAAATCAATACCTAGTTGTAATTTATTGAAAAGTGTTTTGTGCATAACCCTGCCAAATGCTGAAGTTAAATATATATAAATTACATCACAGCACAATTTTTCATTCATAGCTGTTATCATATTGTTATAGAACATCATGTTACAGGTGGTAATAGATCTATTTTCAACATATGAATGCTGATGCATGGTTTCAAGTCCCAGCCTTTCCAGTTCTGGCAGTAACTTATCCAGTACTACCTTCTCCATTATTTTTCCACAACCTGAAAGTAGATTTAAGGGTCTATATAACTCTGGGTTTGTCCCCTTTCCCCTTGAAGACAGGTTTAATAAACGCATGTCTCCAATCTTGAGGAATTTAACTATATTTATATGACCTAGTAAATAATAAATATAATGGTACTATAAGTTCTTGCTGAAATAGTCCCATGTCATTATTTCTTCTTCTGTCTCCTCCCAGTGCTTTGTTTGCGTCTAGTTTGCACAGTTCTTTTTCAATACAATCCAATTTGATTCCAGTATCTGGGATTACCTGGATGTCAAGTAGAACAACTTATCATTCCCTGTGTGGAGCCAAAGTGTTTTGTACAAGATTTGTAACTATATCTATATTCTGTTGTGTCTAAGAATAAAACTTTAGAATCTACTCATAGTTTATCAATTTGCATGTCTTTATTCCTTCCATATCTTATGACTCTATAAAATAGTTTCCTATTATGCTGAATATATTTATATAAATTTTCTTCAAATTTTTCTTGATCTTGTCTCACATCATGCTTAATTTATTTGTGCAGCTTGTTTATTTCAGTTTTCAGGGTTGTAGTTCGGTCTCTTTTCCATTTTTTATCATTTTTGTCTGTCACCTTAATCAGGTATCTTGTTTTTTTATGCAAATATATCCCCCTGAAGTTGTATGCCTACATCTTGATGTGAAACATTTCTTTTTTAATTGTTTTGCACGCAATTTCTCTTTCAAAATGTTTCACATTTCTTCTGCAGTTTTCCCACTGAATGCATTACTCCATTTATTTTTATATAGTGACTGTTTTACTTCCACATAATCTGTAATTAATCTTCTGTGCATTGGCTTAGATTTCAGTTTGGCAGAATTATCTAGCAACAAATTAACTATTATAACCTCATGATCACTGCATATCAACAGTGGTACAACTGGACATGAAGTAACAGTAATTTCTTTAGGAACACAAACAATGTCTAGTATGTCCTTTCCCTAGTGTTTTTTTCTTTTTTTGCAATCTGAAGCAATTGCTGTTTATGAACATAAGTAGTGAATAACGTCCTTACTAATGTTGTTGAATCAGTATTATTTCAGTCTGTTTCTGGTAAATTCACGTCCCCAGCCATTATTATTCTTCTCTCCTGTGTTTCAGTCAAGAGATGTATGGATTCCTCTAGGCTTGGTGGTCTATACACTCCAACAATTGTTATATCTTCCAGGGTTATCTTTATTGTCACTGCTACACAATCTATAGTATTGGTCTTATCACTCAAAGTGTAACAGTCACAGGTCTCATAACTATTTAATCCCTATCATAACACTTTCACCTGATTTGTTTTTTAGAATGTCTATTACAGTAAAAACATTTATACCCTGACAGAACTGGTTTACAGTCATTGTTCTTTAACCAAGTTTCACAAACTATAACAACATCAATCTTGTGGGAACTTAGCACATGTTCCAATAATAAAACTTTATTATTAATGCTCCTAGCATTACCAGCCATCAGAGAGGCATCAAATGTTGCTATCTATGAAATGTTAAATTTCCAACCTGGCAAAAATCTGCTTTGTGTTTGTCAAATATTGCAAAATATTTGCTGCAAAAATTATCTTCCTTGATTTTGACAAATGTACATCATCCTGTCTGAACACATGTGTGCCCAAAATTAAGCTCCGATGCTCTACACATTTCCATTCTCTTCCTTCACAGTGACCTGAATTTCCTTTCTATATGTGATTTGTGAAACACATGTCCTAACACCAGTACAAGTGATATTATCTATCTAAGAAGCTGTAAGCTCCATTCTATCAGAGAGTCCTTGCAGAAGAGATCAGTTGTACTGACATGAATAAAAACAGACCCATACTTCCTTACATTAAAGCATTCTAAGGTTGGTCTCACATCCTCTTTTTTTGCTACTGGCAAGCATAACATAATTCAATGTTCATTATCTTCTCTGCAAATCATACCTCTCAACCTGGAAACATCAAAAATCTGGACAAGGCCTATGAAAAATAAGTACAAATGTGTACGCTGATTAACATAACATTTGCATACATAATTATGTAACCTCACCCACTCCAATGGAATTGTGGGTTATCAACTTTCAAATGCAAACTGCAGAACAGACAACCAAAATATGGCACCTGAGTCCCCCTGCTCCTAGCATTACCAGCCATCAGAGAGGCATCAAATGTTGCTATCTATGAAATGTTAAATTTCCAACCTGGCAAAAAACCTGCTTTGTGTTTGTCAAATATTGCAAAATATTTGCTGCAAAAATTATCTTCCTTGAATTTGACAAATGTACATCATCCTGTCTGAACATATGTGCCCAAAATTAAGCTCCGATGCTCTACACATTTCCATTCTCTTCCTTCACAGTGACCTGAATTTCCTTTCTATATGTGATTTGTGAAACACATGTCCTAACACCAGTACAAGTGATACTATCTATCTAAGAAGCTGTAAGCTCCATTCTATCAGAGAGTCCTTGCAGATGAGATCAGTTATACTGAAAGGAATAAAAACAGACCCATACTTCCTTACATTAAGGTATTCTAAGGTTGGTCTCACATCCTCTTTTTTGCTACTGGCAAGCATAACATAATTCAATGTTCATTATCTTCTCTGCAAATCATACCTCTCAACCTGGAAACATCAAAAATCTGGACAAGGCCTATGAAAAATAAGTACAAATGTGTACGCTGATTAACATAACATTTGGATACATAATTATGTAACCTCACCCACTCCAATGGAATTGTGGGTTATCAACTTTCAAATGCAAACTGAAGAACAGACAACCAAAATATGGCACCTGAGTCCCCCTGCAGCCATTCCAAATTCCCATTACCTGGCTATTTTGCCCCATTTACCATAAGCACTGTGTGCATACTGCTTTACTTCTTCAATGATTATTTGGATTTTATTTTTACATTTTATAGCACAATGCGCAAACACTAATAGACATCTGCTAAACAAAGCAATACTGTCTCACAATGAAAATAGACTTGGCATTAAAACTTCTCTGCCCTAGAAACTCACATTCATTGAAACAGCATTGAAACCCATACCACATCCAAAGAAAATGCATCTGGCCAGTGGTGGATAAAGATTACCTTTGGGCTGTTTTCAAATCATAGACCCCTTGCTTGCAAACAAAACAAGAAACATACATGTGTTCTTTGGTACACCTTCCTGAATTTTTTAAATTATATTCCTTGTATAATACAGCAGACTTGTTAGACTTAGAGCACATTTATATTTATTATTTGAACATTTTTCCAGTAGGCAATGAAACAAAATGCATGAACCAGTAATGATAAAACTGCCCAGTTCAGAACATTTCCATCATAAAAGTCTACTTCCACACACACACAATTGCATTTTAAATTTATTGTTTGAACATTTGTCCAGTAGACAATGAAACAAGATGCATGAATCAATAATTACAAAACTGCATGCCCAATTCAGAACACTTACACTCACAGACACACACGATATATATATATATGTATATATATATATATATATATATATATATATATATACACACACACACACACACACACACACACACACACACACACACACACACACACACACACACACACACACACACACACACACACACACACACACACACACACACACACACACACATATACACACACACACACACACACACACACATATATATATATATATATATATATATATATATATATATATATATACATATATACATATATATATATATATATATATATATATATATATATATATATATTGACAGTAGTGTAAGCCATAGGCATCTTGCACAGCTTCTCACACTTATTTTCAATTTCAGTTTTTTTTGAGGGGGACAAAAGGCCAAAAACCAGGGACACATTTTAAACATTGCTTGTATAATTTTGGAACGTTGCTAGAATAAAATGTAATGTTACCACTGTGCATTTTATCACCAAGTCTTGAACCCAAGAGCCTGTGCACTACAGTCAGAGCAACATACCACTATGCCAAATGGGTCTATATTAGAACATCGAAGTGTTAAAACATTGAATGTTCTAATATTGACCCCTATTCAGCGAAAGCTTGAAAGAGCGAAGCTGCAGAACACAGAATATTTTCCTAGGGAAAGTATTCGGTGGCCATTTCTGCGGCTTCACTATTTCCTCGACTGTGGTGTGAAGGTGACAGACCAGGTTAAGGTAAGTGTGCGAATGGACCGAGGTAAGGTGAGTGTGTGATAGTTAGGGACCTTAGGGATAGGGAGTGGGTAAGGTTAGTGTGCGATAGTTAGGGACCTTAAGGTTAGGGAGCGGGTAAGGTGAGTGTGCGATAGGGACCTTAGGGTTTGGGAGCAGGTAAGGTGAGTGTGCATTAGTTAGGGACCTTAGGGTTAGGGAGCGGTAAGGTGAGGTGAGTGTGCGTTAGTTAGGGACCTTTGGGTTAGTATTGGGTTAAAGTAAGTGGATAGCTAGTAGTGTATGTATGGTTTAGTGTAGGGTTCTGTGAAGTGTGTATGTGTGGATTATGTATTTTGGTGTTCTTGTGGCTTGTGTGTGTTTTCTAGGAACTGCAAATTTTTTCCCTTGGAAAAAATTTGCTGTTCTGAGTACATCACATTTCGAGATTCCAAGGTTGAGCTTATAGTGTTTGATATTTTGGAATTTTGATAATGTGATATAGACCCTATGCCAAATCAGCAGTTTCCTGAAAGATAGGAAGACTGAAACTTAAATGGCTATAATTTAGTGATTTTTTCTCTCTTCTCACCATAGCTCTCAACCTCTTAGCACAAAAAATCTGGACAAAGCCAATAAAGGGAGAATACAGAATTCAGTTCTCACTTCACCATAGCTTTCAACATCTTAGCACATAAAACCTGGACAAAGCCAGTAATGGGAGAATACAGACCCAAACTACGAACACATTTCAAATACTGATCTTTTAAACTTAAAAAATTGCTAGAATAAAAGGTTTTGTTACCATTTATTTTCTGAAGAATATGAAGTCTGAAATTCAAATGCCTGCCATTATTTAGTGAATTCAATCCTTCAGTGATGTGCCACAAAAATCCTGAAAAACCACAGATTTTATGAGGAACAGAACAAAAGTATGAGGCATAAATTCACAAGTGGTAGTGGCTAGGGATGTTAGGCTCCTTTTACCTGTATGTAAGGTACAGGGTTTGAGCCTGAGTACCTCTAGCCACCAGGTGTATTCACCTGGGATATTTTCACACACATACCAACACCAGTTAATTTCGTTCAGATACCTGAAGGAGCACTGTATAATTTAATGTTATTTGGTACAGGAGTTAATCATTATAGTGGCATTTTATATAATCTATAGGCTGTTTGGCTTGCTACTGTTTACCTACTTTAGCAGCACTGCATTATTTGCAATAATTTTTACAGTCAAAACAATTTTGTTTTTCTTGCTGCACTCTTCTTCCTCTTTTAAGTAAGTCAAAACAAGTATTTCAATATACATGTTTTAACTGTACACCTTTGGAGCTTTCTTTAAGTTTTCTAAAAGTACACGTTTCAAGTTTTCCTTAAATACATAATAACATTCATTAATCAGTTGCTTTTGTTGTTTAGTGTGGAAGTTTACCAATGATATATCAAGTCTCTGCAGTCCAAATCAATATCAACACATGAAACTGGTTTTGTTTTACTTTCAGTAGGTTTGTTTTGCCTGCAATGTAAATACTGAAATAAAAAATGTTGCTTTACCCCTACTCAGCCTTTCTTTATCATTTATGTGATTAGATTGCCCTGGTTTTCAACAGGAGAGCTTGTACCATTCTGTTCACATGGTGTTTCTTGGTAAATTCCATCCAATATCAAACATTTACCATATTTATTATTCCCTGGTGTTATATTAGTTTTCACCTCCAAGATTCAGTGCTTTTCATTGCACATCCCAGATGGGTTCTTTAAGGCATTTTTTATACTTCATATCTGATTAAAGGCTGGCATTCATTCTGTTTGGCTTAGGAAACTTATGAACAATAAATCCTTCCATTATACTTCTCTACTGTTTTACAATACACACACACACAGACACACACACACACACACACACACACACACACACATACACACCAGTTCATTCCGTTCAGATACCACACACACACACACACACACACATACACACACACACACACACACACACACACACACACACACACACACACACACACACACACACACACACACACTCACAGCAGTTTGCTCCATTCAGATATCTCACACACACACACACACACACACACACACACACACACACACACACACACACACACACACACACACACACACACACACACACCAGTTTGTTCCATTCAGATACCTGAAGCCGCAGTCGTTTCCTTCCCTCCACAAAGTAGCCCAGGCCAGATGATACTCCACAGCAGTCATTTCCTTAGCAGCCCAGGCCAGATGATAATCCACAGCAGTTGTTTCCATAATTCTGCAGCAGTACCCTTCCCCCTCTCAGACCATTCAAACAACCCAACACACCCCTTGGTAAATTTCAAGACTGAATGACACCATCAACGTAAAATGTTTTTTAAAATATAGGAAGTTACACGTTGATAAAGATAGTGACACTAGGTTCTTGCTTACTTAACTAAATAATGTATATTTAATAATATTTGTAAGTGTTTGTGTTTTATTAAATTAATTATTTTTAATTAATTGTTAATTATTTGTATGTAATTGGTGTGAATATTTAAGGGCTGTTGGTAGTGATTTTCTTTGCATTCTGAGTAAGTCTTGTGACGAAAGCGGGCATTAAAATTGAAGTACACTATTGCTGTTGGTTTTTTTATCTCCTGCTTTGGCTTGGATTTTGTTTTTACAACGCCAGATATGGCCGCCGAGCGATTCAGGTACGATCCAATCCCACGTGCACTACCGGCGTGCGCCTGAGTTGCGCCGCCTCCGGCGTAGGTATGTTAAACACCCCATGTGCGGTGTTGCACCATGCAAATGAAGGCATATAGCGATCCACGAAGTGGCGCAGGCGTAGCATAAGGGCACGGCAATGTAAACCAAAAAAAACGGTTTACATATATCCAAACATGACATAGGAGTAACGGAAGGCTGTCAACGTCAGGTATCATACTGTTGCAATATGCCAATGGCGAAAGACACCGAGAATGTCAAAAGAAAACATGCACAAAATGTAAATAATGACATAAATGGTATGTCCGCAGAAACCACAGCAGAACCCCAGGACATGTCCGCGGAAGGTGCGAAACAATGAAATAATATGACAATGTCATAAAAGAGCAGTATAATACACATCAGCTTCACAGCCACAATACACCATAGTATGCATGGAAAGCCACAACCACGGCGCAAGGGTTGCCAAGGAGTGGCGGCAGTGTTCGGCGCCGTAACTATGAATTAGTAGTCAATGCCATGCAAATGAGGCAGATAATACTGAATTGCAAAACCCCGCGGTGTAAGGCTGCACCAAAGCGCAGCGGTAATACACCGAGGAGTGGCCCAGAGGGAATACATGTCAACCGCAGAGGGGTGTGCCACTGTAGGAGGAAGCACATTGGAGCTCATCAAACATGGGCTGTACAATGCACATCACAGCAGCAGGACCGGCGTGTGGGGAAATAGTTGCGCTGAGAGCACACAATGCGCGCAGAGATGCATGTGCACGAGGATGACTACGTTCCCCTAACCCAGTCATGTGACGGCCGCCCCGTCAACAACAACGGATACAGGAAGGTGATGCGGAGAATATGAGGAAATGTGGAAGCAGTGTAATTGGAGTCGTAATGAGCAATGAACACCAATCAACCCACGAAGGGCAATTGGTGGCAGCTGACAACTCTGCATGCAGAAACCCGCAAAATGGGATAGGGGAGGCATATGAATGCAAAGAAAGTAGGGGAGGTAGCAGAATGCAAAGAGTGAAGAACCGATACAGCACAGCCAAGTAGAGAGGTAGCATAACGGCGGCGGCAGACAAAATGCATGATATGCCATGTCCCAGAAACAACACATGACAGGGCTCTGCAGGATGCAATCCAGGAAATAGTATGCGCAACGTGCAGAAACAGTAAGGTAAGGTCTAAAGCTAAACCAATGCAGGCAAGTGTAATGTAACACCAAAGGCAACAGCGTTGCAGTGCCAATGGTAAAACACGGAAGATAATCCACAGATACGGCCGCACAGACACACCCAGTGACATCACCGGGTGTACAGCACAACAGTATAAAGTGTGAATGCACACAACACACAGCCGCATATTCCCAAACGCCGCACTTTAGGTGTAAACACATAAAATGTATATGTTGGGTGCCGCCGTGGCTGTGATACATCAGCATGTGTCAGAGACAGACGGAGTTGCGGAGGAGGGTGCCGACAACTACCGCAGGCCTCAGAGGAGAAGGAGAGTGTTCAGACCAAGGGTAACCTACCAGGGGCTACAAGACCTGGAGATAGTAGAGCGTTACAGGGTGGACAGGGACATGTTACAGCAAATAGCGGAGCTGTGCCGGCCACGCCTGAGAACAAGAAACAACAGAGGGGAGCCCATCCCAGTGGACACAAAGGTATGTGTAAGCTTGCGAATACTGGCTACAGGTACCTTTCAAAGGCCAACCGGGGATATAATGGGCATCTCACAGGCATCAGCATCCAGGGTACTACACCAGTTTCTGGATGCCATGTTACGACATGCCCATGAGTATATATACTTCCCCAGATCTCAGGAGGAGTTGGCTAGCAATATGCGCCACTTCCACCGTGGCACAATACCGGAGGTACTAGGTGCGATAGACTGTACGCACATACAAATCAAGTCACCACCTGGGGAGCAGGGTAGACGCTACATAAACCGCAAGGGATTCCCTCCATCAATTGCCAGGTCGTGTGCAATGCGCAGGGCATTATCATGGATGTGTGTGCTGGCAGCCCTGGAAGCTACCACGACTCCCATATCTGGCATGCCTCACAGCTGTATCAGGTATTCGCCAGGCGGGACATCACACATGGCCACCCTGTGGGGTATGCTGGCTATGCACTGGAGCCGTGGATGATGACACCCATCAGAAATGCACACACACACATGCAAGAACGCCATAATGAGGCACACGCACAAACCAGAATAATCATAGAGCGTGTGTTTGGGATGCTGAAATCATGGTTCCGGTGCTTGGATACATCCGGTGGAGCCCTGCAGTACTCTCCAGGCACATGTGCCCACATATTCATAGTATGTGCCATGCTACATAATATGATCCTGCGGAAACAGCTGCTGCAGGGACATAATGGTGAAGGGCCACAAAGCCCACCACAACTGCCAAGGCAAGCACAGGCACAGAGGGTTCATGAACACACTGTGCCAGCCCCAGTAGGCAGACGGAGGCGTACCCAATATGCCTATGCCCTGGCAAAGAGGGAACGTATAGCACATACTCTGACAGCGTAGGCCACATGGACTGACACCTCCCTACCTGCACACACAGTGAAATGGACGGCACACAAACATGGCCACCCATAATGTGTACCATATGGGTGGTCCCATGTGTGACTCCAACATAGGCAGCACCCAAACACTGCACACCCAACAGCCAGCGGAGCATGGAACACCAACACCTTAACCGTACGCGGGTCCTACAGCAGACGGCGTTGCTGTATGCTGCCACGTTCGCCGCAAGGTGTATACATATAGACATGTACATATATGCATACACAGATATGGAGATAGATATCATTACACACATATAAATATATGTACACATACACATATATAAAGTACAACAGGTAAGACAGGGAATCAGAGGGATGCAAGGTGACAGAGAAGTAAGACGCGATATCTGTACATAGTAAACATAGTGAACGACAACCTGAGTATCCGGGAGGGTTGACAGAACAGGAAACGCCACCCATGGAAAGGTCAACCTACCTAAATGCATAATCGCGAGTCGGGATGATCGCCAGGCCACGGTACAGTAACAGTACATGTGCGGGTAATATTATGAGGATATGAGGGTGGAGGTAGACACCGCCGCCGGTGATGCGGGCAACGCAGGTACTGTGTGCAACCGTCCCTGTGACAGCGGCAGGATGTGTATGTGTGCGGTGAGGGTGTCGTGTGTTCCGCTGTGCGAGTGTAATGTGTGTGCCACTGTAAAATGTGTATGTAGGTGCCATGTGACAGGCGGAGTGGAATAACATGTGTAGGCATACAGTATAGGAACCACAGGCGTATGTACAGCAGTACCCCCAAAGTAGTACTGAGAGCCCCTCTCTGGCTAGGCGCGTGGCGACGTAAAACGATGCAAAGCGAAAATGTCCCAGAATGTACCACAGGAATATAGCCAACATGAAATGCAAAGGACGTATGTACAAATCATGACCGTATGTATGACACCGATATGTTAATTGCAAAACGATACGTCGGCAACGTTACACAGCAATAGTCATGTACCGCGGAAATACACATGTGCTACCCCGGCACCGATCGTGGCTACGTATCGGCCCGTAAACACCGCTGTGTGTTCTATGAGTGTCAAACAAGCAATCGCCACCTGAATAGGTGGCAACCGGTAGCATACAGGCCGTCCCAAGTACAGGACCACAATGACTGTAAATATCCGGGACAAAATGCCAAGGGATAGTTGGCACGTACGAACAACCGCAGATATACTACCGATGTGACGGAGGAATACATGCAGGAAGCACACATGCAGGCGATACCGACACCAGACGACATCAACACAACCTACACTCCCAGAACAACAGACAGGTAACTGCCGGCTCCCCAGGCAGGGATGGAGCACACATACAAGCATACCGTTTATGTAGAAATGCAGGGCCCACAACCCGTACCCGTCACCCACAACCGCCGATATTCCCCATCGCACATATCAAAGGGATACAAGCCGCAATAGCAGCACAAACATACAGGCAGTCAATGACAGCGGCATAACCGCAACATCTCGCGTGGGAAACACTATCAGCAGCGGATGCATACCTGCATCCATTGTTTAAAGGAATACAAGAGCTATGTTACACATCCGAATGCAAAACGTCATCGACAGACGCCGCCAGGACAGGGACACCCACATGTCGAACATAATACCATACCCAACACACACAATCCACGGCTAACACCACTGCGAAATGTACCTGACGCCACACATAGCGGCTGCAGTTACACATAACATAACACAATACAGACCATCTCCACGAAGGTAGTGCAAATAACCAACGCCCAGGCAAGGAATGAACCATGCCCTAGTTACGACGCGTACTGTACGAATGGAGTAGATGCACAGGTGATATGCGCACAAGTACACACCGAGGAACAGCTATTGGTGTGATGAACCCACATGTCGCAGGTGACGACGGATATAAGGATGACTCCTAGGATATTCAAACCGTATGCTCATACCGAACCACAAATAAAAAACGGATCGAGTGAGAGACAACGCTATAGCGAGACTCGCAACGGAAAACGGAAGGAAACACAGGAAAGGTATGTAGAACCCACGAGATGTACTGGTGTGTAACGCATGATGTGTATGACAAAGCTGCACTGTATGTGAACGGTGTTTGTAAGTAAGGATACTTGTCCATAAAGCAGAGAGTGGTGAAAGGTGGTTATGTAGTGCTATCCCGCTGAGCATACCAACGACTGTGGACACCGTGTGCACAGCAGTGGGCCATTATGTACACAGCCGGGATAACACAAGGGCTGCCACAGGGGGGCATAACACAGAACAATGCCACCACCCACGCCGATGCTGGCAGTGGATGTCCAACAAGGAAGTGCCACAGCAGGGGATAGGACATGTATGTATACTGTCACAGCACACATGTGTATGGGCATATACCGTCGATGTCATACGTAATGTGCGCACGACGTGCACGTATGCCTCACAGTAGGGGTTACTATGTCAAGTATGTGTAATGTAAAGCTGTCATGGTGGATATGACAGACATCATACACAGTATCACAGGCATAGCATGCATAATGGAGGTATGGCCTAGTGTTATGTACACTAACAGGATATGTATGGCCTGTACATATGGGACAGAGTAGTAGCAGAATAGCCACCTGAAATGGAAGGAACACCAAGTAACCATGTCCAAACGATCTGTAGCAGGTGCAATGTGTGCAACAATGAAGTCCGGCAGGTCCATGTGTAAACACATGTGCAGTGTACACAGTAGTGTCACCTCCCCATGGTAGTGTCCACTGAACAGCAGAGGTGGATGTCAACTGCATGTCTACACAGTACTGCTGCTGTGGTGGTACCATGACTATGTGTCACCCTATCAGCAAGGGAGCTATCACATGAACAGTGCCACAGTGTGTCCCTGTGGGATGTGCACAGGACCTACGTTCCACAGCATGGTGTGTGTTGTGTCTGCGGAAGTAACACAGAAGCCCAGGCCATGCAATGTGGCATGTGTGCACATATGCAGGAGTGCTCCATCCACCCCACCCACTGCAATTCCCATGTATGAGTACTACATGCATCACTAATGAGGAGGACATGGCCCATGTCAGAGTAGATGACACCCCTGTGTATGTGGTACGCAGATGAGTACAGATGTGTTCCCCATCTGTCATCCGCATATGTAAACTGTCTGAGTCTGGTACACATCACGGCATGATAATGCCGTGCCATGTAAAGTCATAGCCGTTGTGGAAGGTACACCACAAATGTGTTATTGTAACCCTGCCCTTGTGTAGATGTGTGTATGGCACAGGTACAATGGCTACCTATGTACCAGCAACACACACAGTACAGATATGTGTGGCCCTGCAGATGTGTACCCATGCCACAGTGGAATATGGCAACCACAGCACCATGTGGGGCATGTGTGTGTACAGCAACCATGTACAATGTGATATGCATGTATGGGGACAGTATCCATGTGATACCCAGTGGATGACTGTTGCTATGCAAAGGTGATGTGCATGCACCATGTGTGATGTATCCTGATGCAATGACATCCACACGATGTATCTGCCACACCGACACCTGTACCGTTGTTATCAGTATGAGCTGGTGGAGCTACAATGGTGCCAGGTATGTAGATGTGGGATATCTAGGCATGGACAGTACTCTGTGACAGCATGTTGTGTATGTAAGCAAATAGTGAACATGAGGGGCCACATGACTGAGGACTGTGTAATGCCACATGTACCTGACATGTAGTAGGTAGCATGATATGCTTGCACCACTGTGTGTCCTGTCCAGGATTCATATAGCCTAACATCCTGAGACACAGGGTATGATGTGACGGTGGATGTGTACATTGCCAATACCAGAATGTGGAATGGTGCTGAAGGGCAATGTGGGGACAATGTCTGATCTGTTACCCTCTGTACAACACCAACCACCCATGCAATGGTATGACAGGTGGCCAGCATGTGTATGTGGCGTGCTGTGGCACACAGAGGCCCAACAAGGGTGCCAGTAAAGGCCATACTGAATGGTCCAGTCATGGGTGTACGAATGCAGTCCCACACGTGCAATGCAGTACCACCCATGTGTAGTGCGATAGATGCGGTAGTGTGGTGGTCAAGGTACACAACGTCCAAGAACAGGCTAGCAGTTAATTCAGTGGGCTGCTGTGGAGACACATACCAAACAGGTTGGCGGGACATAACAGCTAGGGAGATCGGAAGGTGACATTGGGACAGTGTCTTAGGACATAACGTGTGCATGGCAGTACCATGTATGTGTCCACAGGGACACTGCGATGTCCATGTATGGATTGCAACCCTGTAGTGAGTGAGAGTGTGTATTATTGGTAGGTACACCATTGCCTGGCATGTTGCCAACATCATCTCAGTCAGCAATGCCTGGGTGACTGTTGTACGCTACATCGAATGTGGATGTAGCCAAACAACACAGACATACCACCACACTGCCTGAGGGCCCACACTGCAATGTGCGGCAGTCATGTGTAGGTAGCTAGCCTCGGAGCATGTGATGGACCACGAGGACCCACCATGGCTGTCAAGTGATGCACCCGACACATGTGAATATACCCACCGTGCAACAGCCTGCACATGTGCCCATACAGCAGATGTGCATGGAACATGACTACCACCGTGGCGTCTGTGAAAAGGCCAGTACCGCCATGTCTCTGTGTGGAATAGCATGGTCCCTACCATTGCGTACATGTTGCGGAAGTGCACTGTGATATGTGTCAGCATAGTCACGTACACTGTCCATCTGCTGAGGTGCCATGCCATTAACCACCCCATCAGCAGACGTCAGTAGTACCGGCTGTAGAGCACATGTACCATGTATGCTGCGATGGGTGTGTGTCCAGGGTGTGGCTAGCAGGGCCGTGAAGCATATATGTTCATCTACCAGAGGGGGGATATCCCCAGGTTTAACACAGCAGACACATGGAGGTATGGTGCATGCCGAGGGTAGTGTAGGTATGGTATGTGTTGTGTAATGTGTCACCCAGCTAGGTGGAGTGCATGGCCAAGCATGTGTGGGTACATGGGAGTCCATACTAGGGAAGTGTGGGTTGCTGTCAGCACATGGCAGTAGCAGCTGTCCGAGGTGCAATGTACAGTATGACAACACAGCCAGCATGTAACCTGTGGTGTACAGTGTACTCTCTGGTGTGTGTTACAATGTGTCTAGCGGTCACAAACATGGGTATCTGAACATGGAGTACCTACGATGCATTGTGTTTGGAAAATATACAATATGTGTGTAAAACATTGTGTGATGTGGGATCCCCTCACCTGTGTGTGTTGCAGTCCAGGTATGTGCCTGGGAGGTATGATCCGTGTACAATCTGGACTGGCAGCTGTGCTGTGCAGAGCATGGAGGCAGGTCCCAGGCACCGCAGATAAATGTCAGGCGTGCACTAGTGTGCGTGCCTTGCTTGTGTGCAGCACAGTGGAAGGTGCAAGCATTGTCCCACATTACTGCATGCCGTGCCTGCCTGTTACAGCCCTGCTGGAGACAGACATGTGACACCGCCGCAGAGGCAGCATAGCATGTGAAGATGTACATGTGGGCTCCACACCTAGGCAGATGTCCGCGGGTCATGTGTGCCACAGTAGTGTGGTCGACCCACGACTGTCATACTGGTCAGATACCACATGCCTGTATAAGTACAGTATGAGCATAGTCAACAGTCGCAGTGACAGAGTAGGCCAATGTACAGTATCCCTGTGTGCAGACCACTGCCTACTGTACACCTGGCTAGACACACACCCAGAGGGTGAATATACCTTTGAGCCATCACATGTCCCAGTCCACGTAGCCTGTACAATGCCATCACAGGGTGGTCACAATAACGTGTGGTAAGACAGACATGTTGTACCAGGTGAAGTGTCATGTGTGCATATGTTGAGTTGCACAGCCATTCACACATCCGCAACATATCGGTGCATGATGTATAGTGTAACATGATGTGTGGAACTGCACTGTGATCCACAACAGGGTCATCTGAGACAGGTGTGTTGTGAATGGTGTAACCCATGGTCACACGGGATATACACTGGTGCTGTTGGCTGCCATGCTGGGGGCCACCAGTGGTGCCTGCAGTGGTCATACAGACATACTGCACACAGTGTTCTGGCAGGAATGTCCATTGTTGTGGATGATGTGTTGCTACGTGAAGGCAGGTGTGTGTTGTGAATGTTACACATCCAGATGTGACCATCAGGTGCAGTCATGGTCGTCGACAGCATCACACACATCCACAGCGGTCAGAACCCTGTCCCCAGAATGGGTGTCAGCCACCCTCGTACTGTGTGACATATGTGCAGATGGGAGAACACCTCCCACTGGCTGGATAACAGTGTCAGCTAGGACGGCTACGTGATGGCTGGAATACGCCGTGATAATGTACAATGCTGGTATCCCAATAAAGTACCTGGAATCACACACAGTATGCCATGGCTGCCATGTAAACCATGTACAACAATGACTGTGTGACAGACACAAACAATACGTAGACATGTTGAACATGCACACATGAGAACACCCAATGAGGTATGTTGCACATATCGATGTACAACTGTCATCTATGGCCATAGCATGGATGCAGACGCATATGCCCCACAGGCAGTACCACGCCATGTAGGTAGGGGGCATTGCACATGTACATGTGACAGTTGCTGTACCGCCACATGTCCTGCATAGCCGTCATGTAGGGGTAGCAGTGGTACGTGACTGTTGGACATGCCTGTACATTTGACCATGTCCCACAGGATATGTGTTACGTGTGTACAACATGTGTTGTGCCGTCATCAAGCTGTGAAGTGTACGGCTGCCAGTGTACCTGTGTGACATGTTCTGCGATGAGTGCAAAGGCACGCAGTACTGCATTGCATGCCCACATGCCCCACACAGGTGCATAGCCTGAACATACAATACAAAGAGGGTGTTGGATGATAGCAACTCACAAGAGGAGATGGGTACAGGTGGCAACCCACTACCACCTGTTCAGGTACGGTGTGCATGTCTATGACACATTAGCACCCGAGAAGCTAGCAGTACAGCAGTACAGGGTTGCATGCATATATGTTCACCAATACCCCTGTGTGTCCCACCACTGGCCCGTGGACAGACAGATACCAACACAATGTGCAGATTTGATATGTGCACAGCACATCACCGATGGCTACTGTAGAACAGGCTTACTGTGTAGACATGTGCACAGTAGGTCTGCGCCAGCCACACTCAAACACGTTATGTGCCGAACCACACCAATAGTCTAGCCCATGCCACAGACAGATGTGCACGCATCTGTGTATGTACGTCTGGGAATGTCTCCGGCATAGCAGTATAGCTGTGTCAGTGTTGCGAACAACATACTGAATGGGTTGTATGTGTGAGGGGTGCGTCATATGTGTATGGTCAGATCGACGATACCATCAGTGCCCCTGCTATGTGAACATCCCTGTCCCCATACATGGATACCTATGCTGTGCCCAACACCACGTTCCCCGTGGGAGGGATGGCGCTGTGCGGTGCACCAGCTGACATGGGGTGGCAGCAGGCACTGGATGTAGACATATGTGGTACCCATGTCAGGCCAGGCAACCATCCATGTGCACGGGATAGCAGTGTGTGGGCACATACAGCACTGTGTTGAACAATATCGCAGCACATAGCACCTGTCAGGGTTAATGTGTATGCATGGATGTGCGATACCTGCATGCACCAGACACACCCCCACCAAGCAGCGTGCAGCCTACCCTGCAGAAGGCCAGTGTCCACATCATGATGATAGACATGTGTAATGTCCATATACACATAGCAATGACATATGGAATGGACAGCCACCCTGCCAATATCAGTACCCCCAGGTGGGTCACATCCCAGTGCCATGTATGTGACATACCCTGCCATACCATGCAGCCCTGCCCAGCAAGGCTGCACATGCTATCACAGTCCTACATGGTGCGATGGACAAAAGGCACTTTCACTATCAACCGTCCACAGCAGTAATATGGCAGTGATGCACCCTGTGGTGTTACAGGTGCTGTGTGTTGTTGTGGACAATGTGCGCACATGCTATGCATGACCTTTCCTGCTAATGTCACATGGTTACACATTGTCCCATGTGTATCACATGTGCAACACAGGTGAGCCGTGGCAGGTTGGCCAACATCCGTACAGTGCTGTGTGGATGTACATGGCACAACACATGCATGTACAGGTGTCCATGTGTATGTGTGCAGTGCCACCGCTGACGTTCATAATGGCCGCGTACGGGATGCCTAGTCACATATACACAGCATCCAGGTGAACAGTAGAACTGTTGTCACATGGGGACCTGTGCCAACTGATATGGACACAGGTGCAGGCAGGTACACATGTCCACAGCAGGCTAACATCAACATGGTGCGTGTACAGTGTGATGAGGTGACAAACAGATATGATATGAGACCCACTGCTCAATGGTGTGACGGCAACACGTCGGCTGTGTCACTGCCATGATGCATCGCAGAGATTACTGTGCAGATGTTGTACATGTCATAGCAATGTATGTCCAGCAGTATGCCAGTACAGCAGTGTAAATGTGACCTGTCAACATCATTATGTCTTACAGATAATGCCACGTTCCCGGCTGCCTGCCTTCAGCCGACAGGAGGATGAAGTGATTATACCGTTGCTCCACGACAACTACGACATACTATTCAGCCATGTGCCACTACAGGCACAGCAGCGTGATGACATGTGGCAGGATTTGTGCAGGAGGGTGAACAACGTGGGCGGCCACAACCGCACCTACCAGCAGATCCGCAGACACTGCACAGACCTAATTCGGCACGCAAAACAGCGTGCCGCAATCGCCAGACAACAAGGTGGGACAGGTGGTGGGCCACCAACCCAGCCCTCACTCACACACACGGAGGAGCTCCTGGCCAGTCTGGGGACACCCAGGGAACAACATGCAGAAGCCCTCGCTGCCATCGTGGAGGTGGGTGTCTCCCAACCAACGAGCCTGGAGCTGCCTGGTAAGTCAGTCTTGCATGTTTGTATGATAACTGATGTAGGTGTGGGTGTCATAGTACACCACATAATGTAGCAACACATGCCAGGTATATGGCCACACAAGCTGCATACTACAGTATGCTACGTTGTGTTTGCAGACATGTGCATAGCACATGCTAACACACAGGTACATGATGTGACATGCACAGTGCTTACCATGGCGATAGTAATGGATAATGTGTATACTGTTGTGTCGCCCCTATACAGGTACCTCTGGCGTGTCGCACAGACATGGGTCTGTCGCAGGTGAGACTGTTGCTAGTAATAGGCATGATACGGTGTATAGATATTCCCCATGTGTCCAGGTATGACATGCACACCTGGGTCTGCCCCAGTCACGGTATACAGGTTGCACCACCTGACACACACGCCACCCATGTACAGTAGATACAACCATTAGTATAGACCGGCATGACACCACATAACCCATCGGTGTGATATGTGCAGTCAGCTATGCATACAATGGTGGAGGTGTTCCACAATGGCTGCATGTGTAGTATGCATCGGTATGCCTTTGCGGTATGCACACAGTACCACATAGTGAGCTGTGATCTGGCCAGCACACAGGTGTTACCACTGTGACCTATGCCCCTGCATTGGGTGCACACGTTGTGACATGGCACATGACATGTCCCATGCACGTGGTGGTCTGTCCGCAACATTGTCACACCATGACATGACCTACACATGACATAGCAGACATCCACAATGTCTGCATAGCCTTCGGGAATGTGACACCTCAGACTAGTACGGGTGTATGTCACATGGGCCACCACAGGGATGTGTACACAATGCCCATCACACACAATTGTCCATGAACCAGTCAAACATGGCCATGGGTGATACCTACAGGCATGTTGCCACACAGTACATCCGCAGTGGGTAGTCACCGTTGCACCCTGTCCACACATAGTGCGGTCAAAGCTGTAGTGGACCCCCTGGACATCTGATGTGGTACACCAGACAAATGAAATGCCTGTCTGCAGCCATTAGAGGTGCCACCAATGTCTACCATATACGTGCTGTGGAACAGCATGACTGAGTTGCAGACATGGCAATGCAATGCGTCCAGGTTACGCATCGCACAGAAACATACCTGTGTCCTGCTGCCGTGCAGTGGCACAGTGCCCATACTCCCCACTGTACAGCTATGTACACAGCTCACACCAACCACACCTGCACAGACATCCTTGTTACACATGCATTCTATCTGTAGCCTGTACACATAACACTGCACTGTGACATCCGTTATGATGTGGTGCATGTGGTGGGACACCATTGTCACATGTCCACATGATACCGCACATGTTTGCGGTTTACATGACATAGTGGCGCCAGCCATGTGTACTGTTAACCCGCCCGTGGCCACACGGTGTATCACGGTGATGCATGCAAACTACCATGAATGTGTGTACTGCAAGCCTACTAAAAGACACCTGCTTGATGTAGTGTGCACTCCAGGGCAGTATGCATACTACCACTATTAATGTCTGGGCTGCATTCACTGGGCTGTGGTGTGGGAATGCTGCATGCCACCTGCAATATCACATGCATGATGTGTCTGCATGTGTGTGTGTCTGCGTGTGTATGTCAGCATGTGTGTGTCCGCATGTGTGTGTGTGTGTGTGTGTGTGTGTGTGTGTCTGTGTGTGTGTGTGTGTGTGTCTGCATGTGTGTAATGTAACTTACGGTATGTCTTTGTATTCACAGGTGCTGTAGGTGCATTCCCCTCCTGCGGTCCATCTGATGCTAGTGTCCCCACAGATACTAGCGGTGATGACCATGTGCATGAGGCACAGGCAGGGTCATCACGGGCAGAAGCTGTGCCATTGGATAACATCCCACCTATGTCCCCTTCATCTCCGCACATGGTTCAGATGCCGACACATACCACATCACCGTTGCCCATAGAGGAAGGACAGTCAGCGTCTGTTGGCACCGAGCAGGAATGTGTGGTGGCTGCAGAAGGTGCGGGTACACACCATGTTGCCAGTGTAATGACTGGTGATGTGCCACACAGGCATGTGGCTGGTGCTGCTCGTAGGAGGAGCACTGGTAGACATGCACCTGCCGTACAGGGTGCAGCAGCTGGTATCACCAGACGCATGTTTCAGACTGTAATGGCAGCACAGGCACATGCCAAACGGCAGAACCAAGAAGGGCAGAGGCTGCAGAGGGCCGCAATCCGTTCCTTAAATGAGAACATCCAGTCATTGGCGAATGCTCAACAGCAGCTTGCCGATGTTCTGGATAGGAGATTAGGTGAGATGGTTGGAATCCTCGACCGAGGCATGTCAATCCGCGCGAGTGAGCTGTCTGTGCTGGAACACCTGGTAGGGGTGAGGCATAGGACACGTGGCCATAGGCCAGCAACACCACCTAGTGCAGGTTGACATGTGCGTGCCACCTCTCATGCCCACTCACACAGTGCTGGTAGCAGCAGCAGTGCAGCTGGTGCTACACCAACCACACCAGGACACAGCAGGCCACGTGGACGTGGCCCTGGACGGTCCCAGTGTGGACACGGTTCCAGCGGACATGTGTCATCGGAGAGTGGCCACTCCATACCTCCACCCGGTAGTGCCCGTGCGACCCCAGGCAGGCACGGGTCACGTGGCCGCAGGTGGACACAGTGAGCCGTACAACCTGCACTGTACAGTCTGGGGCTGCCAAGTATACCCCGTGTAGGCATCACAGATGGCTGAACTGTGTACACACATACCCACACACAGCAGACACAACTGTAGGGCTCCACCACATCCACATGCATTCTGCACAGTCATGCCCAGTAAATGCACAGGCCCTTACACACACACATGATGTCATCCATTGGTACAGCCTATGCCCCTGGCACACATATCACCCTGTGCATATGATGAAGCCTCTGCCACAGCACCGTGATCCACACCATCGGTGCACGGTTATGCAAACATATTCTGATGCACAGGGTGGACAAGATAGTGAGAGGTGTATGTGATACCTGTGTCTGCATAGTACGCGAAGTGTATGTTGCAGTGGCTGTGTATGACAGGTGACAGGTGTGTATGTGACGTGGGTCGCGCACTGACATCATGCAGCAGACATACCATGTAGTGCAGGTGCAGCATTCATTGATCTGTGTACACGGTATGCGTGGCGGTTACATGTGTAGCACCATGTTGGTTCAGTTAACCTGTATGCCAATTATTGTGTACTTGCATGTGCCTACTGGGAGCACTGTTATCAGTCCCCCATGTGTAGCTGTGGGGTACCCACAGGCACATCTGGCAATATCAGCATACCACAGGTACCCGCAACCTGCATGGACCCCTACATAGGTACATAGGCGCACATGTACATACCAGGCTATGTGCCCTATGGCATGTGTAAGCCTAGCCAGAGTGTGTGTGGCTGTTAACACCCCTTAGGATGAGGATACCACATCCATCGGTCCGCTGTCCCTCTGTCCAGCAGTGACACAGAGATGATGCCTGGCGCATACCTACGATCACACATCCACACGTCATGATTACTCTTGGACAAAGTCAGTCAGGGGCTCTGCTTCACATGGGCTGGGAATCCTTTCCATGTTGTAGGGGGTCTCTTAGCGTTGACCCTGTTCCCCCAGCACGTTCTATTTATGTTCGTGTTGAGGTTTCTGTCAGTTGCTTCTGTGCCCGTGTTTGCTTGGAGCCTAGGAGGTGGAACATGTCCATGTCACCCAGGTCGGACATGGCCGTGTATGTCATGCACAGATCACCACAGAGCAGACGTGCTGGGAAGGTATACAGCCGGAGTCCCCTTGGTCGGGCAGCGTGTGACACATGTCTCAGCACCTTTATCCCTGTGTTGTGGAACGTTTGTGGTCCTTCCGAGTGCTGCAGGTGTCAGGTTAGGTACATCCCAGATGTGGCATTGTACGCAATCATTGGTCTGATGTGTGAAGTGTACAGGAGTACAATGAACTCCCCTGATGTGGATGTGATTCCTTCATGACCAGGTGGCCACAGTGGAATGTCTTCCTAACCACATTGGCATTGTGTGTGTCGACAGAGGTTACCGACAGGTGTGGTACCCATGTCCCTGAACACGTCCACCATGTTGAATGGATTACCACCTACATGTTATGTCGGGGCGAACATGTCCTTCCCACTGGGTAGGTCTGCACCTTCCCTGGCATGTAGCATCAGGCCATGGCTCTGGCACCAGTTATCCATTTCTATGAGGCCCCAGGTGGATGTCCGTGTCAGATGGGGTGTTGAGTATGGTGGCCGGTGTGCAGTCATCTGCATACCTTGTCTGCCACAATCCCCCTATGTTTGCATGCACATTGGAAGGTTGAATGCCGAACAGGAGTGGGCCCAGGACTGAGCCCTGTGGGCCTCCACTCGAGACCAGCTTGGAGTCTGACATGGCACCAGGAACACAAACCCTGTGTGGTGTGACCTCCATCCAGTTGGCAAACCATCGTGTGACATATGTCTCCACATGTACGCTGGCGAGCCTTTCCATGAGTCCCACGTGGAGTGTGGTTTGAACGCTCCCGCCAGGTCATGGTAGTCTGTGCAAACCGATGTACCCCCATCAATGGCCTTAGTGACCCCTCCAGACAGGTCGAGCAGGTTTGGGAGGCAGGATCTGCCCTTGACTAAGTCGATGTGGGTATGTTCTGGTATTGGCTGTACACCACTGTCTGTACTTATGGGCCCCAGTATGGACCTCCCCGCAGCTTTGCAGACAAGGCTTGTCAAGCTGATAGGGCAGGAATGTCTACAGTCCATAAGAGCACTACCCTGGCGTAGTGGGACCACAGCTGCCATATGCCATCCAGCAGGGACCTAGCCCGTAGTATGCCTAAGATGACACAGCGGCCTTATGTGTGGGGCAAGGGCCTCAATGAGGTTGAGTAGCACACAGCCAGGGACACCATCTGGGCCCATTGGTGCTGTGTTCACCGCTTAACAGATATCAGATCACTCCTGGGCATACGAGATGTTTGGGAGGCTAGACTCTGGTGGGATGGATACGTCCCCTCTTGGGGGGGGGTAGATGTATGCATGGAACATGTCCGCTGGTTTGTTGACAATGTCTGTGGGTTCAGTGATCATTGTACCATTCTGGAGTAATTCCGGGCATGACTGTGCGCTCCCACCCATGTCCCTACCACAGCTAAGGAAGGCCCTATGGTTGTCTCATGTGCCCTCTGCAGTACCACTCCCACAAGTGGCCTTGGATGATTGTATGTGTGATCGTATGTTAACGCCGGTATTAATGAGTGATGCCTTCCCTGGTACTGATATTGCTCTGTCATGTATTAGCTCCAACTGTTGTTGTACAGTTTGTCAATGGCTGGGGTCCACCAGACCATGTGCCTGCCTTCGGTGGACAAGGTCCTGATGTTATCATGATCGCTTGGTGCAGACATCCCTGGGGGTGCTCAGAGAAGGCATTTGTAAGGGTTTCAGCAGTGTGGCCTGTGTTTACCACTGGCATGGAGGCCTTGTAGGGTACCACACCGGTCGTATGACGTGTGTGGTTCGCTGTGGAGAGGTCGTCACTTAGGTCTCCCATGCTGGTGTTGGGTGCAGGATGCGGATTACCAGTGGATCCACTATATGGTCTGACATCACCATTGAGGGATGTACATCCTGTGTGGAGCATATCCTCCCCATGTGTGATGATCAGAACTGGTATACGTCCCCCCCTAGTGGGTATGGTGCATGGGTGTTCCACAGCAGTCAGGTGTATGAACACCTGGGACCTTTGGTGTAGGGTGTTGTGTCCTGGGTAATGTTCTCGGTCTATGTATGGGTGGTTGATGTCACCCAATACGACAGTGTTGTGAGAGCATGCACACTCACCAGTGTCCTCAGGACGGCTGTGCAGGTATCCTGGGTTTGGGAGGGTGGTCTGTAGCATGCAACAAACTGTAGGGCAGTCCTAACCATGGTTAATTGCACCTGGATATTCCCCGCTGCTACGTGCATCTCTGCCAACATGGAGGTGTGTGTATCCGTCATGGAAATGGGGACTCCCACTCCTTCTGTGTTATGTCCGGGTTATGGTCCTGAACGCGTGATATAGGGTATGACCGGACAGTGCTGGGGTGCTCTCAGCAGCCCTGACCAATGTTTCAGTCACAGCACTGACATCGATGTCCTCCATACTGAGGAGGGCATTTGAGGGTGTGCAGCTTGGCTGTAGACCACTGGCAGTGAGCTGTATTATCCTGTGTGTTCTCCAGGCTTGTAGTGTGGGGTGGTAGGTTTATCATTCCAGCCGTGCCTGCGGTGAGCACTGTGGGGGTGGCAGGTGCCTTCGCCAAACCCTTGTAGACCAGGGGCGACAGCTGCCAGCCATACCATGCGAAGGGGCGTGGCGTGCCAAGCATGTCATCCCAGGTAAATGGAATCCGGATCCCCTCAGACTGACACCGGTAACCAGGACATTATCAAGGGTGACCACACTGAGCCTGTGTAGTGGCATCATACTTGATGAGGGTGGGATACTGCCCAGGGTCAGGGACATGCCGGCCTGGGCTACACAATCTGAGTGGCCCTCTATGTCTCCTGTAATGTATCCCAGGGTGGTATGCCACCAGACGTTGACACCAGCATGGGCAATGACCGCGTCATACCTGCACATGCTGCGGAGTGACCTGAGTGCGTGTGTTATGTGGTGTATTCCAGCGCCTGGCAGGCAGCCTACTGTGATCATTCCCTTGTTCAGTATGGTGGGTGGGACGTCGGTGTGTCTGGCAGTGGCGTCACCCATTACAGGTGTGTCTGGCAGTGTGTGTGTCGCCTTTGGGGCTCTGCCGGGTTAGCACACTGACGTTGAGAACTATGTGTTGCATGTCCTATGTCTTGTGGAGGCAGTAGCTTGTGTGTCTGCTTCAGAGGGCTCGTTAGGTTCGCAACATGTCCTACAGTGCCTCCAGGTATGTCGTAGTGTGTTCATGTGTTTGATTAGCATTTGCGATAGTCACATGTGACACTGGGTATGTGGTGTGCATTGTGTCCTTCCCTTCCTGCGTGGTCTTGCCGGTCATGGTTGGAGAGAGCACAGCCCCCTGTCTGGCTATATAGTTGCGTCTGTCACATGTATTATGTTCATTGGGGGAGGTGCGGCTTGTCCGTGTCCATGAGGCACCTGTAACAGTGGCCAGGACGCCCAGATTCACCATCTGAACAGGAGAGGTTGCTAGCAATTGACCCGTCGACATGCCAGAGGATGTGAATGCATCTGCTGTGTAGCCGGGTCAGAAGGCACCTATAGGGAATTGGGCACACAAGGAGATTCTAGGACAGTGTAGTACTCCATTTAGTATACATGTACTTTATCTATGTGGGAATACTATGGGAGCAGGTGCAAAGCTTTTGTGATGTAGAGAACAGACAGTCGGGATTGCAAGAAGAGAGGTCATACACATAGACCTGCGGAGCACGGAGCCGGATACAGTGTAACGTTGCTTACACGGTACATGACGCACATGTCCACACATATACTGCACCTGACGCCTGTGGTCGGTGCCACAGGCTACGGTGGACAGAGACATCACATACATGGCATGACACAGTACAGGTATGGTGACATTCTGCAGGTGTCGTGCGCGGTGTGCTGGCTACTGACCGCAGGTGTCACCTGTCAGCTGTGGTGCACAGTGTTCGACAGTCGGATGCTGTACCGGTATAGGAATATTCCTGCATTCACGGGGCGTACACCTCTATGGCACACACACCATTGTGTGCAGATGGGGACACCTGTCTGTGTGGTCGGCACCCTCACAAGACAATGCACCGACGCGCCATGTCACAGGGGGTGGTCTTGCACAGGTGGCCAGTAAGGCTCACAGGTGTGGGAATGACAGGGCTGTACAATGCAGCACCACTACGGGATGGTCACCCTGTGTGGTCAGTGTCCAGTCACAACACGATATCTGCATACACCCTCTCAACAGGCAGCAGACATACACACATGTCGACACACTGACATGGTGGTGGCCACACATGTCTACACGGAGGGATGGCGTGTTGCATGTACCACACCATCCACATCGGTGCACCCCACACTGAGGTAGGTACAGAGCTCTACCATGGTGTACAGTGATGTGTGGCACGTGGCACATAGTTCCCCCGATCTGTGGCATACATGGGCACACATTCCTGCACACATGTTGGTGCTAGGAATGCCACACCCGCTACATGGGATTTGTGCAGGCGTGCAGCGGTATGTGGTGCATCCTGCGTACTACCACTGTATCAGGCAGCTGTGCCAATATCTGCACTTGGGTGGTGGTAGGGGTTACAGTGGCAATGTGACATATGGTCGAACCCGCATGGCCGATGGGTATGCATCATGGCAGCGCTGTCATGTAAAGGCGACATAGCGGACTGTATGCACATGGCAGGGTAGGACGGTGTGTGACACACCTGTGACCAGCACCTGCACACATGCATGTGGACAGGTGTTTAAACAAATGGTGTACACACAGACTGCCATGCGTGCTGTTACTATGCCATCATATGACGGTCCCCATGATGGGTATGCATGTGGGAGGGGGTTGCAACTGTGTTACGGACACCAGACACCGCCCCTGCATGGCTGCACCGTGCACAGTACACGTGTCACATGTATCCCCTGTTGCCATGTGTGTATGCATTGCTACGTTGTGACATGTGTGTCAACATGCATGGAACATGGACTGTGGTTTGGTATCACAGCTGTCACAGGCAAACTGTACAAGTGTATGTGTCCCTGTGAACACCGCCACACCCTGTAGGGGGTGCATACCACAGACATGTGTCCGCCTTCCCTTCATGTGTGTATTACCGCGTACGCCTGTGTCATGCATGTGGTACATCACAGGCTTCGTATGTGTCCTGCGTGCAGTCCATGCACACAGCCTGGAAACCACATATGTGACATATCCGGACATTGTTTCACTGTGGTACAGCTGCAGTCGTGTGTCATACCTGTGTCAGGCCCGTGGCATGTGTGGAGCATGCCTGTCTGTGTATACCGGTACGGGTGGACTACATCACACCTGTGGGATCATTGATAGTACATGTGTACTCTGCACGATGGACGTACACCACCACATAGTCTTCTGGACATATGTCGCATGCAGTTTCTGGACCGTGAGGCATACTGCTGCACCGATGATATGGTGCTGGCATAGCAGCTACAGTGTTCACGTCGGTGTGCACATGTTCAGCCTGCACCCGTGGCGCCTGTGCTGTCATCTGTGTGTGTACGTGTGACTGCATGTGTGTCCACCCTGCGCATGTGTACGGGTTTACCTGGCCGTGACTTGCGGTGTGTGCACTCCGTCTGCATGCCGGACGTCGCGTAGCACATACTACATGTGTGAGCATGGCCGGGTCGCTGTTGTGTGGCTGGACACACACGACGGTCCACAGTCTGCCTCCCATGCCGTCGCCCCATGTGTATGCATGTCTGCACTGTGCCGATTCTAAGTGTCTGAGCATGCCCAGTACACAGCTGTGTAGATGGACGCACAGTACAGTGCACACCGCGCCCAATTGCATTGATACCCCGGGTGCATGCCTGTTTCCCCTTCGCAACTGCCACATCTGTGGCATGGCCGGGTTGCTGTTGTGTGGCTGGACACACACGGTCCACAGTCTGCCTCCCATGCCATCGCCCCATGTGTATGCATGTCTGCACTGTGCCGATTCTAAGTGTCTGAGCATGCCCAGTACACAGCTGTGTAGATGGACGCACAGTACAGTGCACACCGTGCCCGACTGCATTGATACCCCAGGTGCATGCCTGTTTCCCCTTCGCAACTGCCACGTCTGTGGCATGGCCGGGTTGCTGTTGTGTGGCTGGACACACACGATGGTCCACAGTCTGCCTCCCATGCCATCGCCCCATGTGTATGCATGTCTGCACTGTGCCGATTCTAAGTGTCTGAGCATGCCCAGTACACAGCTGTGTAGATGGACGCACAGTACAGTGCACACCGCGCCCGACTGCATTGATACCCCGGGTGCATGCCTGTTTCCCGCAACTGCCACATCTGTGGCATGGCCGGTTGCTGTTGTGTGGCTGGACACACACGGTCCACAGTCTGCCTCCCATGCCGTCGCACCATGTGTATGCATGTCTGCACTGTGCCGATTCTAAGTGTCTGAGCATGCCCAGTAAGCAGCTGTGTAGATGGACACACAGTACAGTGCACACCGCGGCCGACTGCGTTGATACCCCGTGAGCATGTCTGTCTCCCCTTTGCAACCGCTAGGTGTGAGAGCCATGGCCAGCACACCTGTCGGGGGTACACATGACAGTCGGCACCGATGTCTGCTACTAGGCATGTAGCCATGGCCAATGACATCCTGCATAGCCATGGTGACCATCCAGGTGACTCATGTGGCTGTCATGCCACATTGGCTGCCTACATCCTGCACGCCGGATGCCCTCTCATAGGGTATACTGTCATGTGGTGCATCCCGTATTCATGTCATGATGTACTGCTCCGTAGTTATTTGGTATTCCCGACTGCAGCACTACCATGTTACTGTACGGCCACCTTGGGATGGTAACAGGCTGTGTGACTGCGCACTCTGTCTTCATTCCCTATCGGCCGCATTGCCTCTGCGGATGATACCACCCACCTAGGGGTATGCCTCCTGACAGTGCTGTGCTCAGTAATCTCGGTAGCGCGTTCTGTAAATGCTTCATGCTGTAGTGAGTTCATGTAGGTAGGCGTAGGTTCGACTCTCGGCCCTTCCTTGTGTGTGTGTGTGTGTGTGTGTGTGTTCCCAGCTGCCTCTGCAGATGAACATGCTTTAGATGCCGCAACACATACCTTGGCTATTGCCAGCTATTCTCTTACGGGTGATGTCACCCGCCTAGAAGTATGCCTCTGACAGCGCTGTGCTCAGTAATCTCGGTAGCGCATTCTGTAAATGCTTCATGCTGTAGTGAGTTCATGTAGGTAGGCGTAGGTTCGACTCTCGGCCCTTCCCTGTGTGTGTGTGTGTGTGTGTGTGTGTGTGTGTGTTCCCAGCTGCCTCTGCAGATGAACATGCTTTTAGACGCAACACATACCTTGGCTATTGCCAGCTATTCTCTTACGGGTGATGTCACCCGCCTAGAAGTATGCCTCTGACAGCGCTGTGCTCAGTAATCTCGGTAGCGCGTTCTGTAAATGCTTCATGCTGTAGTGAGTTCATGTAGGTAGGCATAGGTTCGACTCTCAGCCCTTCCCTGTGTGTGTGTGTGTGTGTTCCCAGCTGCCTCTGCAGATGAACATGCTTTTAGACGCTTCGCAACACATACCTTGGCTATTGCCAGCTATTCTCTTATGGGTGATGTCACCCGCCTAGAAGTATGCCTCTGACAGCGCTGTGCTCAGTAATCTCGGTAGCGTTCTGTAAATGCTTCATGCTGTAGTGAGTTCATGTAGGTAGGCGTAGGTTCGACTCTCGGCCCTTCCCTGTGTGTGTGTGTGTGTGTTCCCAGCTGCCTCTGCAGATGAACATGCTTTTAGACGCTTCACAACACATACCTTGGCTATTGCCAGCTATTCTCTTACGGGTGATGTCACCCACCTAGAAGTATGCCTCTGACAGCGCTGTGCTCAGTAATCTCGGTAGCGCGTTCTGTAAATGCTTCATGCTGTAGTGAGTTCATGTAGGTAGGCGTAGGTTCGACTCTCGGCCCTTCCCTGTGTGTGTGTGTGTGTGTGTGTGTGTGTGTGTGTGTGTGTGTTCCCAGCTGCCTCTGCAGATGAACATGCTTTTAGACGCTTCGCAACACATACCTTGGCTATTGCCAGCTATTCTCTTATGGGTGATGTCACCCGCCTAGAAGTATGCCTCTGACAGCGCTGTGCTCAGTAATCTCGGTAGCGTGTTCTGCAAATGCTTCATGCTGTAGTGAGTTCATGTAGGTAGGTGTAGGTTCGACTCTCGGCCCTTCCCTGTGTGTGTGTGTGTGTGTGTGTGTGTGTGTGTGTGTGTGTGTGTGTTTCCAGCTGCCTCTGCAGATGAACATGCTTTAGGCGCCGCAACACATACCTTGGCTATTGCCAGCTATTCTCTTACGGGTGATGTCACTCGCCTAGATGTATGCCTCTGACAGCGCTGTGCTCAGTAATCTCGGTAGCGCATTCTGTAAATGCTTCATGCTGTAGTGAGTTCATGTAGGTAGGCGTAGGTTCGACTCTCGGCCCTTCCCTGTGTGTGTGTGTTCCCAGCTGCCTCTGCAGATGAACATGCTTTTAGACGCTTCGCAACACATACCTTGGCTATTGCCAGCTATTCTCTTACGGGTGATGTCACCCACCTAGAAGTATGCCTCTGACAGCGCTGTGCTCAGTAATCTCGGTAGTGCATTCTGTAAATGCTTCATGCTGTAGTGAGTTCATGTAGATAGGCGTAGGTTCGACTCTCGGCCCTTCCCTGTGTGTGTGTGTTTCCAGCTGCCTCTACAGATGAACATGCTTTTAGACGCTTCGCAACACATATCTTGGCTATTGCCAGCTATTCTCTTACGGGTGATGTCACCCGCCTAGAAGTATGCCTCTGACAGCGCTGTGCTCAGTAATCTCGGTAGCGCGTTCTGTAAATGCTTCATGCTGTAGTGAGTTCATGTAGGTAGGTGCAGGTTCGACTCTCGGCCCTTCCCTCTGTGTGTGACTGTGTGTGTGTGTGTGTGTGTTCCCAGCTGCCTCTGCAGATGAACATGCTTTTAGATGCTTCGCAACACATACCTTGGCTATTGCCAGCTATTCTCTTACGGGTGATGTCACCCGCCTAGAAGTATGCCTCTGACAGCGCTGTGCTCAGTAATCTCAGTAGCACATTCTGTAAATGCTTCATGCTGTAGTGAGTTCATGTAGGTAGGCGTAGGTTCGACTCTCGGCCCTTCCCTGTGTGTGTGTGTTCCCAGCTGCCTCTGCAGATGAACATGCTTTTAGACGCTTTGCAACACATACCTTGGCTATTGCCAGCTATTCTCTTACGGGTGATGTCACCCGCCTAGAAGTATGCCTCTGACAGCGCTGTGCTCAGTAATCTCGGTAGCACATTCTGTAAATGCTTCATGCTGTAGTGAGTTCATGTAGGTAGGCGTAGGTTCGACTCCCGGCCCTTCCCTGTGTGTGTGTGTGTGTGTGTGTGTGTGTGTGTGTGTGTGTTTCCTGCTGCCTCTGCAGATGAACATGGTTTTAGACGCTTCGCAACACATACCTTGGCTATCAGCGGCCATTCCTTTATGGATGTTGTCACCCACCTGTACATGTGCCTCTGATGGTGGTGTGTTCGGTGGTCCACGTAGCGCATTCCATACCTGTGTCATACTTTTGTGCGGTTGGGTATGTGGGGGTGTGGTCAATCACCATGCCTGCCACATGTGTGTGTGTGTCCATGCTCCCAGCTGCATGGGTTCATAGGGTATGGCTTTAAGGTTTCCGCAGAACACTCATATCCTGCCGCCATCCCTGTGTTTGTGGATGGTGTGATGCAGCTTGTGTACTGCTTGTGTGCCTGCTGTGGTTGGCGACCTCCGTAGCGTGTTCTCCACGTGCACCCTGCTATGGTGTGGTGGGGTGGTGCTGTGTACATTACACTCACGGGCTTGCCACATGTGTCCGTCTGTATCTCTGTCATTGTATATCTACGTACCTATGTTGTGCCCGTACTGCTGCTCTTGCATGGACAGCTGTCTTTCCCATGTATCGCATATTTGCACGGCTGACACATAGAACTGTGGTACGTTGCATATCCACTCATTGTCCATGCACCATCCGTATTCCAGAACACCCTAAAGACATCTGCTGGATATCGTGGCGGACAGCTATCCTTGCTATACTGACACTGTACCCGTACACGCCATACACCTTGTGTGTTATTGCCTATTTATGGTGTGTGTATGTCTACCTGTGCTGTATGCATGGCCGTGTGTGTGTCCCGCTATAGCCATCTGTGCAGGTGTCGCCACTATGGGTAATCCTTGTGGACCGCTGTTTCATGTGCACGTCTGCACATACCTGCAGACCGTACTACCCCTCCTATGGCAGCGGCCCTAGATCGACTGCTGCCCTAGGCTATAGGGCTCCATGGCGCCCACCACCACAACATATGGTGCCCCCATCTTGGTATACCTACATGACACACCTACTAGACAGGTGGCCCTACTAGTGCGGTGCCCTGGGCAGCCGCAGGATTGGCGTATGACTACGGCCGGCTATGAGCACATCACAAGGCATACGAATACATTCGGTGTTTTACGACGTCTAGGTTATAATACCAGAGGGGGGACCTCATCAGGTATGCTATGGAATGCGGAATTAGATGGATTATTAGGTGGAGGGTTGGCCACACACCAGGGCTGACCGATGGAACACTGATGAGGCCTCTTTTGAGAAGCAGGTGGATTAAACCCCGTAACAGGAATGTAGTTTAGGTACAGATGTAGAGTTAACACACATTTGTCCACTCTTTCAGTTCTGTACCACTGTATTACAGCGATATGATATGCATATCTTCTATATATATTGTTAGATCTTTGATTGATGAGTATTCGGCATAGTACAATATCATGTAATACATGTGTTAATAGGATGCTTTCTGAGATGTTAATATATGTGTGTGTAGTTAACATTGCGTCTGTGCTTTCTATGCTGTGGTTACATGTTCATTGTTTGCTGAGAAAGTAACAAATGGAAGTGTAAGGGGGGATATTTAAAGCCTGGATGCTTCTATGTTATGTGTAAGTCTCACGGAGCCTACGGGTGAAAGCGCTTACATGTGTATGACGTAACCTTTGTATACCATATGTGACCTATCGTGGACAATGTCTCGTTGACTGTTTCATCTACCTATGTGTGACTTGGTTTGTGTGCCATAAGGTGCCAGCGGTCTTTGATGTTGATTACGTGTATTCCATGGTCAGTTGACATTAATCCTATGAATTCACTGAAGGATGTTCTTCATAGGTGGGAACGCCATAGTTTGACCATCGTATGACTTTCCTAGCTGGCGTTGATATTGTGCCATTGGTATGTGTTCCACAGGTCACCCATTTGTTCCGCGGTATGGGCTCGTGTGATCCCCATTTTGGTGCTGGCAGATTGAGTGCTGTGTACGCCGGTATTCGCACAGCGGTCCGGCTTTGTATGGGGAGTATCTACTGTAGTCCCTATCTGTATTTCCTGTGTTATGCCTCACTGCAGCTGTGTGATTCAACCAGGTTTGCAGTTATGGGTGCCATCTTGGTCCTACGCTTGTCCATCCCTAGCGATTGCCTACTGGACACTGGTATGGAGCAGTACACATTTCACACCTGCATTTAGCATTAGCCGGTGGATGCTTTGCACAATTAGTGGGGAGTAAGGCACGTGCTACTCCCACATCCCTCCCACGGTGCGGGACAACGTATTATCTGCCAAACAACACCGAGCCCCGTTTCTGCATACCCAGGATCCCATGGCTGCAACCCTCGACGGTACCCATTACACATCCGTCATGTGTGCGGGAATGGGATGTGGACGCACCTCTATGGACTCTACAATCTGGGAATGTCTGTTCATATGTCCTGCATTCTGTGGACAGTTGTCATCAACCTTGAACACGCTGGGGGTGCATATGTCTGGCTGTACCGTAGTCACGGCTGTCAGTTCTTCTGGGTCTCTCGATTGCAGCTGGTTGACATTGCGTACGGATGAATCTTTGGGGTCCTACTATGGACACCATTGTGCATATGTACAGTGTAGACCTTGTTGGACTGTGTCCATCTGGCCAGTGGGTTTGACTGCTGCTGTATGTTCCACAATCGCGGATGTCTGCTTGCTAACCATATTATGTAGTGCTACGTTAACCAGGTTATTCTAAACTGAAACCGGATGGTGTAAATCCAATGATGCAGGCTAGGAAATGCTTTAACTAATCCTCAGATGTCCCATTAGGGAATTTCCGCCACTGTATTGTCAAAATGACACAACAAAAACATGTAGATCCTATTAATTCATTGAAGGATGTTCTTTATATGCGTGAACGCCATAGTTTGAGGATCCTATGACATTCCTAGTTGACGTTGTTGGTGTGCCATTAGTATGTGTTCCGCAGGTCGCCCATTTGTTCCGCAGTATGGTAGCGAGTGATCCCCATTTGCTTGCTGGCAGATTGAGTGCTGTGTACGCCGGTATTTGCATGGCGGTCTGACTTTGTATGTGGAGTCTCTACTGTAGTCTCTATTTGTATTCCCTGTGTTATGCCTTACTACAGCTGTGTAATTCCACCAGGTTTGCAGTTATGGATGCCATCTTGGTCGTATGTTTGTCCATCCTTGGGAAATGCCTACTGGACACTGGTATAGGGCTGTACCCATTTCACAGCTGCATTTAGCATTTTGCGGTGGATGATTGTCATTATTGGTGGGGGGTAAGGCATGTGCTATACCCACATCCCTCCCACGGGGCGGGACAACGGATTATCTGCCAAACAACACCGAGCCCCATTTCTGCATACCCACGATCCCATGGCTGCAGCCCTCGACGGTACCCATTATACATTCTTCATGTGCGGGACTGAGATGTGGACGCACTTCTATGGACTCGGCCATATGGGTATTTCTGCTCATATGTCCTGCATTTCATGGACACCTGTCATCAACCTTAAACACGCTGGTGGTGCATATGTCTAACTGTGCCGTAGTCACGGCTGTTACTCCTTCAGCGTCGCTCGCTCCATCAAGTTTATATTGCATAGGGTTAAATTTTTGGGTCCTACAATGGACACTGATGTGCATATGTAAAGTGTAGAACCTGTTGCACTGTGTCCATCTGGCCAGTGGGTTTGACTGCTGCTGTATGTTCCCCAATCGCGGATGTGTGTTTGACTACACATATTATGTAGTGCTACGACATCCAGGTCTTTCAAACCTGAAACCGAATGGTGTACATCCAAAGATGCAGGTTAGCAACTGCTTTACATAATCCTCAGAAGTCACAATAGGAAATATCCGCCGCTGTATTGTCAAACTAACACCACCATAACATGTGGATCCTATTAATTCATTGAAGGATGTTCTTTATATGTGGGTACACCATAGCTTAACCATCCTATAACCTTCCTAGTTGACGTTGTTGGTGTGCCATTACTATGTGTTCCGCAGATCACCCATTTGTTCCGCAGTATGGAAGCGAGTGATCCCCATTTACTTGCTGGCAGATTGAGTGCTGTCTATGCCGGTATTCGCACGCCGGTCTGGCTTTGTATGGGGGGTGTGTACTGTGGTCCCTATCTGTATTTTCTGTGTTATGCCTTACTGCAGCTGTGGAACTACACTGGGTTTGCAGTTATGGGTGACCATCTTGGTCGTACGTTTGTCCGTCCATGGGAATTGCCTACTGGACACTGGTATAGGGCTGTACACATTTCACAGCTGCATTTAGCATTCTCCGGTGGATGATTTGCATTATTAGTGGGGAGTAACGCATGTGCTATACCCACATCCCTCCCACGGGGCGGGACGACGGATTATCTGCCAATCAACACCGAGCCCCAATTCTGCATACCCACGATCCCATGTCTGCAACCCTCGACGGTACCCATTGCACATCCTTCATGTGTGCGGGAATGGGATGTGGACGCACGTCTATGGACTCGGCAATCTGGGGAGTCCTATTCATATGTCCTGCATTTCATGGACACTTGTCATCAACCTTGAACACGGTGGTGGTGCACATATCTAGCTGTGCCATAGTCATGGCTGTCAGTTCTTCTGGGTCTCTCGATCGCAGCCGGTTCACATTGCGTACGGATAAATTTTTGGGGTCCTACAATGGACACCAATGTGCATATGTAAAGTGTAGAACTTATTGGACTATGTCAATCTGGCCAGTGGGTTTGACTGCTGCTGTATGTTTGTCAATCACGGATGTCTGTTTGAGTACCCATATTATGTATTGCTACGTAAACCGGGTTTTTCTACACTGAACCCAGATGGTGTTATTCCAATGATGCAGGCTAACAATTGCTTCAACTAATCCGCAGATATCCCATTAGGACATTCCCGCCTCTGTATTGTCAAATTAACACGACCAAAACATGTAGATCCTATTGATTCATTGAAGGATGTTCTTTATATGTGGCTACGCCATAGCTTAACCATACTATAACCTTTCTAGTTGACGTTGTTGGTGTGCCATTAGTATGTGTTCCGCAGGTCACCCATTTGTTCCGCGGTATGGAAGCGAGTGATCCCCATTCTCTTGCTGGCAGATTGAGTGCTGTGTACGCCGGTATCCACACGGCGGTCTGACTTTGTATGTGGAGTCTCTACTGTAGTCCCTATCTGTATTCCCTGTGTTATGCCTTACTACAGCTGTGTGATTCCACCAGGTTTGCAGTTATGGGTGCCATCTTGGCTGTACGTTTGTCCATCCATGGGTAATGCCTACTGGACACTGGTATAGGGCTGTACACATTTCACAGCTGCATTTAGCATTCTCCGGTGGATGATTTGCATTATTAGTGCGGAGTAACGCATATGCTATACCCACATCCCTCACACGGGGCGGGACAAGGGATCATCTGCCAATCAACACCGAGACCCATTTCTGCATACCCACGATCCCATGGCTGCAACCCTCGACGGTACCCATTGCACATCCTCCATGTGTGCGGGAATGGGATGTGGACGCACTTCTATGGACTCGACAATCTGGGGATTTCTGTTCATATGTCCTGCATTTCATGGACAGTTGTCATCAACCTTGGACACGCTGGTGGTGCATATATGTAGCTGTGCTGTAGTCACGGCTGTCACTTCATCTGGGTCTCCCGATCGCAGCAGGTTGACAGTGCGTATGGATACATTTTTGGGTCCTACAATGGACACCAATGTGCATATGTAAAGTGTAGAACTTGTTGGACTGTGTCCATCTGGCCAGTGGTTTTGACTGCTGCTGTATGTTCCCCAATCGCGGATGTGTGTTTGACTACCCATATTATGTAGTGCTACGTAAACTGGGTTTTTCTACACTGAACCCAAATGGTGTAATTCCAATGATGCAGGCTAACAATTGCTTTAACTAATCCGCAGATATCCCATTAGGACATTCCCGCCTCTGTATTGTCAAATTAACATGACCAAAACATGTAGATCCTATTAATTCATTGAAGGATGTTCTTTATATGCGGGTACGCCATAGCTTAACCATCCTATAACCTTCCTAGTTGACGTTGTTGGTGTGTCACTAGTATGTGTTCCGCAGGTCGCCCATTTGTTCCGCGGTATGGGAGCGAGTGATCCCCATTCTCTTTCTGGCAGATTGAGTGCTGTATGCCGGTATTCGCACGGCGGTCTGACTTTGTATGTGGAGTCTCTACTGTAGTCCCTATCTGTATTCCCTGTGTTATGCCTTACTACAGCTGTGTGATTCCACCAGGTTTGCAGTTATGGGTGCTATCTTGGTCGTACGTTTGTCCATCCATGGGAACTGCCTAATGGACACTGGTATAGGGCTGTACACATTTCACAGCTGCATTTTGCATTTTCCAGTGGATGATTTGCATTATTAGTGCGGAGTAACGCATATGCTATACCCACATCCCTCACACGGGGCGGGACAAGGGATCATCTGCCAATCAACACCGAGACCCATTTCTGCATACCCACGATCCCATGGCTGCAACCCTCGACGGTACCCATTGCACAACCTCCCTGTGTGCGGGAATGGGATGTGGACGCACTTCTATGGACTCGACAATCTGGGGATTTCTGTTCATATGTCCTGCATTTCATGGACAGTTGTCATCAACCTTGAACACGCTGGTGGTGCATATATGTAGCTATGCCATAGTCACAGCTGTCACTTCATCTGGGTCTCTCGATCGCAGCCGGTTGACATTGCAAACGGATAAATTTTTGGGTCCTACAATGGACACAAATGTGCATATGTAAAGTGTAGAACATGTTGGACTGTGTCCATCTGACCAGTGGTTTTGACTGCTGCTGTATGTTCCCCAATCGCGGATGTGTGTTTGACTACCCATATTATGTAGTGCTATGAACCCATGTTTTACTACGATTAACCCAAATGGTGCTAATCTAATGCTGCAGGTTGGCAACTGCTTTAACTAATCCTCAGAGGTCCCAGTGGAACATATACACCACTGTATTGTCAATATAACACAGCCAGAACATGTAGAACCTATTAATTCATTGAAGGATGTTCTTTATAAGTGGGAACGCCAGTGTTTAAACATCCTATGACCTTCCTAGTTGAAGTTGTTGGTGTGCCATTAGTATGTGTTCCACAGGTCGCCCATTTGTTCCGCAGTATGGCAGCGAGTAATCCCCATGGTGTTGCCGGCAGATTGAGTGCTGTGTACGCCGGTATTCGCACGGCGGTCTGGATTTCTATGGGGAGTGTCTAGTGTAGTTGCCATCTGCAATTCCTGTGTTATGCCTTACTGCAGCTGTGTAATTCCACCAGGCTTGCAGGTATGGGTGCCATCCTGGTCGTAGGCTTGTCCATCCATGGGAATTGCCTACTGGACACTGTTATGGCCTGTACACATTCCACACCTGCATTTAGCATTATCCAGTGGATGCTTTGCATTATTAGTGGGGAGTAGGTCATGTGCTACACCCACATCCCTCCCACGGGGCGGGACAACGGATTATCTGCCAAACAACACCGAGCCCCATTTCTGCATACCCAAGATCCCATGGCTGCAACCCTCGACAGTACCCATTACACATCCTTCATGTGTGTGGGACTGGGATGTGGACGCACATGTATGGACTCGTCGATCTGGGGATTTCTGTTCATCTGTCCTGCATTTCATGGACACCTGTCATCAACCTTAAACACGCTGGTGGTGCATATGTCTAACTGTGCCGTAGTCACGGCTATCGCGTCATCTGGTGGACGGTAACGGCTGGATGGAATTCTGTTAGGATAAATTTTTGGGTCCTACAATGGACACCAATGTGCATATGTAAAGTTAGATGTTGCTGGACTGTGTCCGACTGGCCAGTGGTTTTGACTGCTGCTGTATGTTCCCCAATCGCGGATGTCTGTTTGTCTACCCATATTACGTGGTGCTACGTAAACCAGGTGTTGTAGAACTGAGAACAAATGGTGTACATCCAAAGATGCAGATTAGCAACTGCTTTAAATTAACCTCAGGCGTCCCAATAGGAAATATCCGTCACTGTATTTTCAACATAACACCAACAGAACATGTTGATCCCCTATGTATTCATTGAAGCATGTTTTCTTTATAGGTGGGAACGCCATAGTTTACATATCCTAGTTGACGTTGTTGGTGTGCCATTAGTATGTGTTCCACAGGTCGCCCATCTGTTCTGCAGTATGGTAGCGAGTGATCCCCATTATGTTGCTGGCAGATTGAGTGCTGTGTACGCCGGTGTTCGCACGGCGGTCCAACTTTGTATGGGGAATGTCAACTGTAGTCCCTATGTGTATTTCCTGTGTTATGCCTTACTGCAGCTGTGTAATTCCACCTGGTTTGCAGTTATGGGTGCCATCTTAGTCGTACGCTTGTCCATCCATGACAATTGCCTACTGGACACTGGTATAGGGCTGTACACATTTCACACCTGCATTTAGCATTCTCCGGTGGATGCTTTGCATTATTAGTGGGGAGTAAGGCAGGTGCTACGCCCACATCCCTCCCACGGGGCGGGACGACGGATTATCTGCCAAACAACACCGAGCCCTGTTTCTACATACCCAGGATCCCTTGGCTGCAACACTCGACAGTACCCATTACACATCCTTCATGTGTGCGGGACTGGGATGTGGACGCACTTCTATGGACTCGGAACTCTGGGGATTTCTGTGCATATGTCCTGCATTTCATGGACACTTGTCATCAACCGTAATAACGCTGGTGGTGCATATGTCTAGCCGTGCCATAGTTACGGGTGTCGCTTCTTCTGGTTGAACGATAACGGCTATGTGATGTTCCATAGGTATCAATTTTTGGGTCCTACAATGGACACCAATGTGCATATGTAAAGTGTAGAACTTGTTGGACTGTGTCCATCTGGCGGGTGGTTTTGACTGAACTTCCTAGTTGACGTTGTTGGTGTGCCATTAGTATGTGTTCCACAGGTCGCCCATTTGTTCCGCAGCATGGCAGCGAGTAATCCCCATTTTGGTGCTGGCAGATTGAGTGCTGCATACACCGGTATTCGCACGGTGGTCCGACTTTGTATGGGGAGTGTCCACTGTAGTTCCCACCTGTATTTCCTGTGTTATGCATTCCTGCAGCTGTGTAATTCCACCGGGTTTGCAGTTATGGGTGCCATCTTGGCCGTACGTTTGTCCGTCCATGGGTAATGCCTACTGGACACTGGTATAGGGCTGTACACATTTCACAGCTGCATTTAGCATTCTCCGGTGGATGTTTTGCATTATTAGTGGGGGGTAAGGCATGTGCTATACCCACATCCCTCCCACGGGGCGGGACAACGGCTTATCTGCCAAACAACACCGAGCCCCGTTTCTGCATACCCAGGATCCCATGGCTGCAACAGTCGTCAGTGCCCATTACAAATCCTTCATGTGTGCGGGACTGGGATGTGGACGAACTTCTATGGACTCGACAGTCTGGGGTTTTCTGTTCATATGTCCTGCATTTCATGGACACCTGTCATCAACATTAAACACGCTGGTGGTGCATATGTCTAGCTGTGCCGTGGTCACGACTGTCGCTTCTCCTGGTTGGACGATGAAAGCTGGCAGGTATTCCGTACGGGACAATTTTTGGGTCCTACAATGGACACCAATGTGCATATGTAAAGTGTAGAGCTTGTCGGACTGTGTCCATGTGGCCAGTGGTTTTGACTGCTGCTGTATGTTCCCCAATCGCGGATGTCTGATTGACTACCCATAGTGTGTAGTGCTACGGAAACCAGGTTTTCCAAAACCGGAACCAAATGGTGTACATCCAATGATGCAGGTTAACAACCGCTTTAAATAATCCCCAGAGGTCCCGGTAGGGAAGTATCACCACTTTATTGTCGGAATGACAACACCATAACAGGTAATTCACGAGCACTTTGGCCCGGTCTTACCGGCCATTTGCAAGTGTAATTAGCAGACACATATCAATAAATGTATAATAATACATATTGTAATACTGAAGTTAATCTATGTTATTTGGACAATGGCTTCTGCTATTGACATACGACGCTGTGGGTGTTGCCGGTTACCATACACATGGCTTTCTCAAAGGCCGAATTCACAATTCTGAACACTACTGTGGTCTCCTTTAAGGACCCTGAGCCAGTGGTCAACATTACTCAAGCCACTGCATCACTTACATATGCCTTCTACCGGCACCTACAGGACAGCATGGATCAGGCATTCCCTTACCCAACTGTGGTTCATTGTACCAATGCCAAGCATCCAGTGTGGTGTACCCCAGCCATACACAAGCTGTACAACGAGAGGAGGTGGCTACTACAAGGCAGAGCAGACACCTTGTGAGGTATGACACCCTTGCTCATTATATGTGAAGAGCTACAGGCTGACATGACATAGTCCGGGGCAGGTTCCACAGATATATCTCCAAGGACTCGACAGACAATCATACGGCCTTCATTTGCTATGCTGGACACCTGGGAGGTAACTCCCAGATATGCTCTGACTGGGTTCACAATGATGTGGAGTTTACTGAACATACACACATTGCCAACATACGGGCTGACAGGTTCGGTGAAGACATCTCCACCCCCCCCCACATGGAGAGATGTCTGTACCAGCGGTTTGTGGTCCCTGAATGTTCTGTAATGCACGGGTGGGACATGCTCTGTCCAAGGTAGTGAACACAGCATCCATGGGACCAGCTGGTGTCCCGACTGTGTACTCCGCGATCTCATTGAGGAATTAGACCCACAGTTAGGACAGCTGTTTATTCTTAGCCTCACCTCGGGTAACGTACCCAAGTTGTGGCGCACGGTGACTGTAGTCCCACTTCACAGGGCCAGTGCCTCCACTAACCCTGGTTATTACCGTCCCATTACCATGAGAAGACTTATCTGCGAAGACATGGGGAAGGATCATACTGCGGCCCGTAGATGACGACATAGGGGACCTGCATACTTTGCATCCAACCCAGTTTTGCTTGGTCAGGGGCGGTTCATGCATTTAAATCCTGGTTGATGTTTTAGGGACAGTCACCGAGGCCATTGATGAGGGTCATGCAGTCCATACAGCCTACCTTGACCTGGCAAAGGGCTTCAACACAATACCCCCCTCGGGTATCATTGATAAGCCCATCGGCTTGGATGTGAACACGTACATCACAGGATGGGTTGCAAACTGGCTAGGTGACACAACCCACGAGGTCATAGTTGCTGGCAGCATGTCGGACCTACTGCCTGTCACAGGCGGTGTCCCACGGGGCTCTGCCCTGGGTCCACTCTTTTTCTACATCTACATTTCCACAGTACAAGCACACACAGGGGTGTTATGGCTGACATTGTTTGTAGATGACTGCGAACCGGGTGCCATAGTGGGACGGACATCTGACACAGATATCCTTCAAAGGGGCCTCCCAGATATGGATATCTGCTGTCAGGGACATGGCCTACAGCTAAATGCCAGGTGATGCATAGTCATACCCATCGGGAAGAACGAGGTCACCCCTGTCCGGCATATGGGTGGCAGTCCACTGAGCACGGGGGAAATTACCAGGGATCTGGGGACCCGGGTTGTCAGTCACCATTTGTTCGACACACACGTTGCTATCGTGGTTCGGTAGAACTTCTGCATTGCCCGCCTGATCATGCAGGGACTCACATCTAGATCAGGGTAGGTCATCGTCTCCTTGTACTCATTACTCGTTACACCTATGATTGAGTACATTGCCCCATTCGGAAGGTATCTAACCAGACACCTACAGCAGCTGGGAAGGCCCCATAGGTTAATCGTCAGACAGATGCAGGGTGTCAGGGAGTTGTGTTATGCTGCCCCACTGTAAGGACTCCTGCTCCATTCAGTCACATGCCTCTTGTTCAGTGTTGACCTGTGCCTGACATACGAGGCCATGTCGACCCATATTTGATGTCTATGCTTCACCTACTGGATCTACATCCCTCGGAACCACAAGGGCAGGTGACGTGAACCTTGACACGGTCATTAATAGAATGTGTTGGAGTGACACATACATCACCCAGACACTCACTATGCTGTGGATCTACATCACAGTACATGTGAGGCGGAGAACCTTGCAGGCCTTGTTCGAGGGGGATCTTGTCCGTTGGATGGGGGATTGCAGATATACCCCAGGGATTACATCATTGTCACTGCGTGACAGAGGTACAGCAATATAATAGGCATTTATCTCCAGACCGGGGGGTTGGCAAAGGAAACCTAACTATGGCCTAGGGTTATGGCTGCCCTTGGGTAGATAGCCTACTCTGTACCTATGGACCTATGAACCTATGTTCATATTTTGTCCCATTCACACTTGTCTATCCCCTATCCTCTTTCTCATGTGTATATTTCTGTGGCATGTGATTGTACTCTGTCTTACCTGCAGGTATGCTGTCTACAGTGCACATACGTCACTGTTGATTACAGTGTATCTGTGTACCTACCTCTGTGATACTGAGGACTACCACACATCCTTCACAGCATTACATGCATATGTCCATTATATTATTCTTTGGCCTAAGGGGGGGTGTTAAGGCAACGGTTACACGTGTCCCTGTTTGTGCGCGCGTCATGGTGGTCTTTGACCAGCCTCCGTTGCTGTCGTGGGATGGACGGTAGTGTTGGTGTGTGTTTGGCATGTGTTTTCACTGCCGGTACATCTGTGGTAGGTGGGGTTTGCACATGTTCCTCTTTGCAGGGGGCCCCATCCTGGACTTTTGTGTCATACATCTACACTTGGCACGTGCCATATGTCCTGTGCTATTCCCACAGTTGTGTATGCCTTCATGCATTACTACTGCGTGTTACTGGCTGTTTGTATGTGGTACACATGGCTATTATGGTGGATGGCTTGGCCTATTCCCATGCTATGACATACCCATCCATCCAGGCATATGCATGTTATTCCGTCCTTTGCGTTGGCCGTGGGTGTTTGGCCGTCCGCAATGCTACTCTCAACATGTGATGTCCCACCTTCCCCTTCTGTGCCTGTGGCACCCTGTTAGGGCGTCCTGTTTGGTAGGCAGGTGTTCCGCTATATGTGTTGTGTTTGACATGTCTGCATTGCTAATCATCGCACGGTGGCTGAACATACCGCCTTGTCCAGATGTGTACAGTTATGGGCACCGTGGCGTGCACACCTATGGGGTTTCGACAGGTCCATACCACATGTGGATGTACACATTCTGCCGACACATTCACATGCAGCCATTTGGATATCTGTACCTGAGGTGGGTTGTTAACATGTGGGGTACATATTTGCCCGCGTGGCACTGCCTAGGACAATACTTCTTACCACATTTCAGGTATGCCCATTGTGTGTAGGTGTGTAGCTGCGCAAGGCTGCTAGCTGGGTTGGGTGCACGGGATGCGTGGGTGCGGGTTACATGCTATGACAGGGCTGTTGTGTATTACATTTGCATGCATGAGTTCTGCTTCTGGATATTACGCTTAGGCATACGCCGTCCTATGTGTATGCGACGGGCACGTTGCTGGGTGTAGTACATGTTGCTATGCACATGTTTGTCTGTGTTTAGGGTATCTTGTTTCCTTCTTCTTGTTATATCGACACGGCTACCCGGCTGTGTACTCTCACTACTGCTGGTGACCATGCCCATGTCGCTACTTCTATGTCAGTGCGGCGCGCTGACATGCTGCGGTACACCTTCACTGGGTATGCCCACTGACAGTGCATTGCGGGACGGACACGGTATTACGCGTATCCTTTGTTCCTTGGACGGGTACACTTAGGACTTCGTGAGTTAATGTTTGGTTCTCCGTTTTGTTGGAACGAGTACTATGTTGCATGGTCTGCGTACATTTCATTCTCCACGGGCCCTGGCTGGTGCGGTTACTATTACAGGTGGACTGTGGAAGTCAGCACTTTAGGTTGCTCATCGCCTGCCGGCTTGGCCACGTCTCCAGACGCATCCTACTTGGGCTCGCTCACGTGCCCTACGCACGTGTCTGTGGTTGTGGCGCGCACTCATTACTATGCATATGGCGCTGCTACGCTGACTATTCACTGCACCGCCAGCGCAAGCCTTACACCGGCCTTGCGCCGAGCTTCATGAATCCCGGGGAGTGTCTTTTGTTAATATGCATTCTCTTTATAGACATTTATCAGTCCCCTCCTTTTGTAATATTGGGAACTCTATCAATCACAAAAAAATAAGAATTTTTTAAGGCATACACTTCTGGCTGTGAAAATATAATGAACTCACCATTTTTTTGTTTTTAATGTCCCTTACATGTTCTAAAATCCATAACCTAAGTTTTCTGATGGTCTTCCCAACACAATAAGTTGGACAATGTGTACATGTTGCAATGTAAACAATTATCTTAGTATTGCAATTATGCACATTTTAGAACTAATAAAATTAAAAGGCGTATGGATGCTAGACAAAGACCCAGTTATAATGTAAAACCCTCAGAAGAGACAACATTGGGAGAACCTATTGAAGCCCATGACAAGGCTACAAATAGAGAAGATGAAGACTTTTTTTAGAGCAACAACCCCTCAGGCGGTCCGACAGAATATGGGACAGGCACCAGGGTCAACAACAGCAGCAGGGGTACTATGAGGGGAATGGGAGATGATGGTTTCACCATATAAACCAAATAGCCATGCACATATCAACATGGTACAACAACAGATAAATTTAAACTATGAATTGGATGATTTTTCAAATGACATTAGTGGTGATTCATATGATGGAACACATTTTGGCGTGCCAAGACATTTAGAACAGAGTTCAACTGTGGAACTATTTTATAATGAAGAGATTAATAACAGCAATAGCAATATATTTTTGGACATGAACAGTACCAACAAGGTTCTAAGTTCAGGTATGATGTTACACAATGTTGAATCTCACATACCTGAATCTAGTTGTACTATAATACAAAATGGTGTTTTTTCAATATATAATTACACTGAAAAGGAGTTACCACTGAATTATGTTACCTTTGTTTAAAAAAGGTTTTACTTTTATTCCTACTTTTAGGTATGACATTGAGAAAATTTTAATTAATTTTTTGATTATATACAAGACTGTTGAATTTAAAAATGTTTTTTTGCCAATAATGCAAGCCCTAATACAGGTGAATGTTTGTTAACATTAAAAAGATCTAGCATTTTTATAACCCCACAAAACCCCATGGTGCACATATTTGAGTTGTTATGTGAAACACAGATACGTAGATGTGTCAGGGGGGAAAATATATCCCAGGACAACTTGACCATGGGAGTGAAGGAATTAATTTCCACAGATAAATACAGGGTAATGAAACCAGGTAAAAGTTGTGGGGTTATGGTTATGTCCAATATGGATTATTCAAGCAAAATGGCCCAAATGTTAAGTAATAATTTTACATATGAGAAGGTTTCTAGATTTGAGGTATATAGAGCATACACCAAATTAGATTGGCAGTTGCATGAATTATTAATGGACAGATTACTAGATAAGGATGAGTATGACTATTTAATGGTAGAGTTACTATTACACCATCCATTTTTGCCTTCCCGAAAATCCACAAGGATGTGAGCAACCCACCTTTTAGACCGATAGTTTCAGCAAAAGGATCTAAAACAGAGGCTATGGCTTCATTTGTAGATTTTCATTGTAAAATTATTTTGAACCAGTTACCTCATATTTTAAAAGATTCTTGGCATTGCCTTGATGTTATTAGGCAATTGAAAACTGATGTTAATGTGATTATGGTTACAATAGATGTAGTAAATTTATTTTCAGTCATACCACACAGTACAGGATTGGAAATGTTTGAAGCTTGCCTATTTAGATATGGGAATATGCATACAGTGAAGCATATATTGATTGTGGAACTTATGGAAATGGTATTAAATAATTTCATTTTATTTGAAGGTGAATACTACAAACAGAGTACAGGGGTAGCTATGGGTGCCAGATGTGCACCCATATAAGCCAATTTGGTTTTAGCACAATGGGAAACACAGTACATTTTTTCGTCTGATTTTATGTCCAAAATAGCACTTTATCTACACTTTTTAGACGATATATTAATTTTGTGGAAGGAAACTAGAGAAGAAATTCAGGATTTTGTTGAGTTTTTGAGTAGTACGACCACATTTCTTAAATCTGCAAGTAAGATTCATGACAAAAGGTGTGATTTCCTTGACATATTAATGTATGAGGATCATGATAGTCTTGAGTCTAGTATTTTTCATAAGAAGACTTATTCCAACTCATTCTTACATTACGATAGTTGCCATCCCCATTATCAAAAGAAGAATATAGTGAAGGGGCAGATGGTAAGATTATCTAGACTTGTGAGTGATAAAAAAGTTTTCCAGGATAAAATGGGGAAATTAATGAATATGTTTAGTGACAGGGGATATGCCCTGGACTTACTGAGTAAAATAAGAAATGAGGTGACAGAAAAAAGGAAAATTGTTTATAAGCCCATACTTAAATATGGATTGGGTGCTGAAACATTACACACTGATAAGAAAAAGATAAAAGTTGCTTTAGTACTCCCTTTCAATGCAACAGCAGCAAAGATTGCAACTGTAGCACAGGAAACATGACTTAGTATTTTTAAGAATAAGGAAGAACTCACCAATGTAATTGGTTGTTACCCTGAGATAACGTACAGCAGGGGCATGAATTTGAAAGAACTAATGGAGGTGGATATTAATGTCAATACATATAAAATGTCTAAAATGAGTAAATGTGGAACATGCAGTATTTGTAAATTTATCAATGATGGGCCCTATGTTGCAGTTCAAAATTATAGGAGAACTATTAGGTGCCCTGGTTATTGCAATTGCAATACTAAGATGGTTGTTTACATTGCAACACGTACAAGTTGTCCAACTTATTATATTAGGAAGACCATCAGAAAACTTAGGTTACGGATTTTAGGACATGTAAGGGACATTAAAAACAAAATAAAATGGTGAGTTCATCATATCTTCACAGCCAGAAGTGTATGAATTTTAATTATTTTTTGTGAACGATAGACTTCTCAATAATACAAAAGGAGGGGACGAAAAGAATTTATTGGAAGAAAAAGACAGCTTGTGGCAACTGAGACTGGATACTTCCAGTTCACCTGGAATTAATGAACATATTTCCATTTCCAGCATATTGAAACACAAATCATAGTGTATTTAATGAATTCTACATTGGGTTGATATTTTATACACTCTTACATTATTATATATATGTAGTTAATTAATTGTTAGTATTTTATATATATGAATTTAGTTTTTTTATATTAGATTGCTAGTTATATATATATTTATCAGATATTTATTTAACAATTAGTACATATTTATATGTTGTTCACAAATATGTATTCCATCATATTATATATATGTATATAGTTATAGTTATTGTTATCACATTGAAAGTAGTTGCATTTTATGTAGGTAATTTGCATGCATGATTGGTTAAGGTTTTCTATTGGTTTTAATATTAGGGCGTTGGGATTTTTACATATTTAAGAGACATTTTTAATCAAATTATACTCTGATGATGCCCAGTATGGAGAGTGGGTGAAAGCGCTTAGTAGAATTTGTTCATTCATTTGTTTTTAACTAATTCAATAAACAGAACCTTTCACGGAACTGGTCGGCTCTTTGTTTTACAGCGATTTATGTTGTTGTTTGTTAATCTTTGGATCCTCTAAGAGGGTTGAGGTAATTTCTTTGATCTGTCTTAATATAACTAAGTAGGTTTTCGGAAGGCTTAGGGCATTTTTCAAATCATTTATTGAAAGGTGTTTATAATTATAAATGTCTAGTATCATCCTTTCTTTAATTAAGGGGTAATTATTTAAGTTTAACACAGAATTATTTAATTTAAGATTTGGGTCAACATTAATTGGTTATAAAAATTTAAAAGGACTTGTTAGATTTAATGATTCAATTATTTTTTACAAAACAGTTATATTTTTTAGACAGTCATTTAATGTGATTCTTCCAATGTTTTCTTTATAGAGGAAGGGTAGGGCTTTATGGTTATTTTTGGAACTAATTATTAGATTATCATACTTTTACCCAAATAGGACCCCATTTTATTTTATTGGCCAAATCTTTTCTGGGAGAAATCAGTTTTTGGTAGCTAATATGGATCGATTTGGGCTCCCTTAGAAATTTAGAGAGATTTGCATTTACAGTTTTGAAGAATATATTGGGTATTATTATATTAGTTGAACTAAATTGGAACAGCAGTCTTGGCAGTATATTCATTTTAATAATAGCCACCTTTGACAACAAGTGGAATTTTAATTTGTTCCATCTAAGAATGTCTTATTCAATCATTGTCCAAAGTTTCACTAAATTATTTTGATAGAACTTATTTGGGTCATGGCAGGAAGATATACCCAAATATTTCAATGTATCATTTAGTTTAATCTCAGTCTCTGGAAAGTAACTGATTAAGTTATAATTTGGAATTAAAGGAGAAATAGATTTATTCAAATTAAGTTTGTAATTAGAGAATTTTGAAGATGTTTCAATGGCGTCCTGAATTTCTGGTAGATTAGTATCAGGCAAAGTAAAATAAAGGTTTAAGTCATTAGTGAAAGCCGTTAATGTAAGCTTTACATTATTTATTATAGGGATAATATAACATAAACTTTATATAATCTATTCTAGAGATGTAGTGAAAAGTTATTTGGGCTATAAGAAGAAAGAGTAGTATATATATATATATATATATATATATATATATATATATATATAAGAACACTTCGCAATGCCGAAATCCTGAAAGATCGAATTTCATATGGCCGAGACCATATGATTAAACTTTTGGAATCCCGACATTGTGAATGAAGTTCTGCATACAGCGTGGAATGGGAGATTTCCTTTTTCCTCACTGTAGTGCGATCTCAGAGTTGGAATATTTATGTAGCTGGAGTGTGGGGGGGGGGGGGTGCAGGGGGCTTGCCTTTTTAGAAACCTTTAAATTGTTTTTTTGTTTTTTTTTTTTGGATTTGTTTCGGAATTTTGATATTCTGAAACATTAGTCATATGGTCTTGATCATACAAAAGTTGATGTTTCAGAATTTTAAGATTCTGAAGTGAAAAAAAAAAAAAATATATATATATATATATATATATAGATATATATATTGTTTAAACAAAAGTACATTTAAACAAATTTTACTTACCATAGCTGAATCCACCAAAGCTCCATTACACCAAACAAATGAACTGCTGAATTCCTTTCTCAGTGAAAGGAACCACTTGGCCACCATGGTGAACTATGCCCTTTCTTCCATGTAGTGCAATCTAGGAGGTAGTATATTTAAGTAGGGGGGTGTGGAGTGTGTGGGGGGCAAAGCCCCTTACTTTGGGGGACTTATTTTTCCTCCATTTCCTCCATCTCTCTTCCTCATCTGAGTTATAGTGTAATATGCTATCCTTTAAAGATTGTTTAAGAATAATTGCTACCCCTGTACTGTTTGACTTAGTACCTGATTTGATTACAGCCCCAATCCATTTTTTACTCAACTCCTGAGTCCACTGACCTAAATCATGTGGGTCTCTTCAACAAATATTATTTCAGCCTTTGATTTGAATGCTTAGTGAAAAAATAAGCTTCTTTTCTTTTTCATTTGTATGCCTTTTACATTCTATGAATCAATTATCCACATTAACACTCCCATTAGAAGTATAAAAGGGGATGGTGAAATAGTGTTTCCTCAGACCATATGTTCCATTTTTATTGCATAAATTCAAAGGTAAGGAAAATGACACACTGCATTCAACTCTTCCTGCTATTATCCTGTGTCTAGCCACACTACAAAAGTGCCTGGAAGAGAATGAAATAACAATATATAAAGAACCATACACGTAAACAGCATCAAAATCTTGCATCCACATATGTTCTTCATGCTTTAACATTTTCATCCTGACAGTTAATATAAAAAACATTTTTAAGCAGATTAAAACTAGCATAACTTCCCCATAACTCTGCAATACTAGTAGTGTAGCCCCACTATAAAAAGTAAACCTGTAGTGTGTAAAAAGACAGCGGAAATATTTTTCAGTCATTGTTTAAATTCAGACAGGTTAACTAAAAACAAGTAAACACATCCAGAGAAATTCAATAAAGCTAACACAATTTTTTTACCATGTGCACATCGCGCCATGATGCGTACATGAGTGCGAACTGTTATAGATTCAGTAAACCCTGTGAAGCAGTGTGCAAGCACACGCAAACAGGGAAACTTCTGTGCAATTTAAATTTTGGCTTAAGTAACTGAATTTTGTGCAAATTTACAAGGTGAAATGATCCAACAAGATGTAATGCATCTGTGTAGACTCCATGTCTATATCAGTAGTGTATGCAAAAATGTTCTGTGTACAGGAGTCGACATTGAAAAAAGGGGATGTAAAAGTCCACAAATATGGACATAATTCCCCAGAAAAGGTAAGATCACATACATAAATGTGCAAAACATACATTGTGGATATCTGAAAACGGTAGGGATTATATGAAATTAATATATTTTTTAATAGTTTCCACATGTTTACACTATGTGCCACATTACACAAACATGCTTAACATAAACATAAAAAAAATTGTAAAATAAGACTTATAATGTACATCAGACAAATGTACTGTAAGACCTTGTGTCGGGTCTGTACAACGGTGTTTTCATGCTGTTACCCAACTTACACGGCTATGAACCATGTAGTTTCCAGGCTGTGTTGTTGTGTCTTTCGGCTTTTCCCGGTTAGGGGTCGCCACAGCGGAACTCCGGTCCGCTAATGATTGGTAGTTTTCAGGCTATAAACATGAATATTATGCAAATGAGGGGGAAAATGCCCTGGATTTGTTGAATCGATAAAGGGCTCAACCGTGTTCACATATCCAATTCATGTAGGCTCTTACACAGTGTTTATATTCACACTGGATGTGGATGACATCAGGGGGTGAGTCATGTTACTTTTAGTTTTTTTTGTCCTTAGTGTGCATGTTTGCACAGAGCACCACTTGCTGCAAACAGTTTGGGCATAGCTTAGCGCATTTGCATGACCAGACCACCCACATCACAGTCATGACATAGCCAGCTATGAACAAAAAACGGATATATTTGATTAATAATATATAGTTTTGTATAAGCTATGCTGCACGACACTGAGCATAAAGTAGTGTCACACAATAAAGTAGGGCCTTTGAATCATGTCAATTATATCTTAAGCAGGTGAACTGCATCATAATTAGCCAATCTCACATGGTGGATCTACACCACAACTGTATAAAGTATGCATATACCCTACATTCTGATTTTTCCTCAATACTATGAACCATTGGGGTAGAGACTTGGAAATTTTAACTGAGATAATGCTGGGGCTGCCACATCTATTCTACATCTGTATGTGCTAGATGCTGAAGTCAATGCTGCTGGTGCTGCTGACAACAGGCCTAGGCTGAGGAGGAGAAGAGTGTTCAGGTCCAGGGTAACCTTCCAGGAGCTACATGATCTGGAGATTATAGAGCACTACAGGGTGGAGAGGAACATATTACAATAATTCAGTGAGCTCTGCTGCCCTCATCTCAGAGCCACAGCTAACAGAGGGGAACCCATCCCAGTGGAAACTAAGGCATGTGTAGCCCTTAGGATACTAGCTACAGGTACTTTTCAAAGCCCAACTGGGGACATGATGGGGGTGTCGCAGGCATCAGCATCCAGGATACTCCACCAGTTCCTGGATGCTATGCTCCCACATCCCAATGAGCACATATCTTTTCCCCTTTCTCCTGAGGGGAGGGCCAGCAATAAGCAACACTTGTATTGTGCGGCATACTACCCTGAATTACTGGGTGCCGTAGATTGCACTCATGTACACATCAAAGCACCACCTGGTGAGCAAGGTAGAATCTACATTAACCACAAGGGATACCACTGCATTAACTGCCAAGTCATGTGCAGTACCCAGGGGATTATCATGAATGAGTGTTTTGGCAACCCTGGCAGTTACCACAACTTCCATATCTGGCACACATCACAGCTGTACTAGATGTTTGCTGGGGGGGGGGGGGACATCCCACAGAGCCATTTACTGTGGGATGCTGGCTACACCCTGGAACCATGGATGTTGACACCCATCAGAAATTCACATGCAGAAGAATGCCATAATGAGGAACACATACAAACTAGGAACATCATAGAGCATGTGTTTGGGCTTCTGAAGTCACTGTTCCAGTGTCTCAATATATCTGGTGAAGCCCTGCAGTATACTCACCCACATGTGCACAGATATTCACAGTATGTGCCATGCTACACAATCTGATCCTGTGAAAACAGCTGCAGCAGGATCAGCAAATGGAAGGGATACACAGCACCCCCCAAGTGCCTGGGCCACAGTCACAGGAGGACTCGGAGGAGGAACTCCCTACTGATGTCCATGTAGGCAGATGTAGACATGCTCTGTATGCCCTGGCTTTGGCTAAGAGACAATGCATAGCATATTCACTCACAACCTAGGGACTAACACCTTACTCCTACTCACATACATATATTAAATTGAAGCCAGCCAACTCACATATCCTGTACCTATCCATGTATTGGCTGTGTACTGCTTGCATCAGACAGAGTCAACTCTGAACTACAGTTGTGTCAACTGCTACATTTGCAAGGTAAATCCGTAACCTACACAGTAGTCTAGTGGATTATTATGATATGTCATTGTAGCTATGGACCAAGTACATTATGCAAGTGACTATAGTGGGCTATTTGGACAGAAATTACATCCACATGGCACTATAGACACCCATTCCACTATCATGTCACCATTTGTAATCGGTAGGCCTCATGCATGGAATCCTAATGCAGTCCTACTGCAACAAATTACTGGTACATCATTCAAGGGAGATGTTAGAAATTGAGGTTAAATGACAGTCAGTCTAGTGTGTATCCTAGCAGAACATGAGTTTTTGCTCCCTCACCCCTCAAAAGAGCAGTGTCCCCTTTTAACTGCCATAACAGTAAGTCATCTATGCTATATGAGCATTTCACGCAGTTTGTATGCCACACAGTATCAGGACAGTAATGTACAATTTGAACTTACAGTGTATGTGTTAGCTAACTGAGGAATAGCAATGTACATATTTATGCAGGTGATGGTGTGATGAATGATCCCCTGTCTGTCAATCAACTTCTGTGGCTCAAAGGACTAAAGCAATTAACTTGTGTGGTGGTGTTCAGGGTTCTTATCCAGATATTTTGCATGTGAAGTAGAAATAAGTAGTGTTTTACAGACTGTGACTTTGTGTGTGCTATACTAGTATTAACCTCTTTAACATATTCATTGCACATCTGCATGCTGCACTGCATATCTAAAACTTATTTAAAAAGTCTTAGCCAATTTGTGAGAAGCACAACAGTGCAGAAACAGGTTCAGAGGTCACACCATGTAACACACATAATACTGGCCTGAAGTGCAGCTAGGTGTGGGCTGGAGTCAGCTTGTGGAATAGTAAGTCTCTGATGTAAGCAATGCACCCCCATTTGTGCACTGCTTAGCAACATGCAAACAATCCAAAAATGCCACTGCGCATACCCATGCACTTAGTTAAGCAGAGCGCAAATCTGTTTCTCCTCGCGGAATTTATTTAAAAAAAATATACACACACACACACACACACACACACACACACACACACACACACACACACACACACACACACACACACACACACATACACACACACACACACACACACACATATATATATATATATATATATATATATATATATATATATATATATATATATAGGTCCCCTACAAAATTCCGAATGCACAGAATCCTGACGCCCAAAATTCTGAGATGAAAAGCCCAAAACTCCACATTACTGAAAGACCAGCAGCATGAAATTCAAAATCCTGATGTTAAGGGATTTGGAGTTAGTGCTTCTGGCATTGCGTTTCAGGTAAGTATGTGTGTGTAACTGTGTTTGTGAGGGGCTTTAATGTGTGTAAGTGTGTAAGTGTGTGTTATGACTGTGGTGTGTGTGTGTGTGTGTGTGTGTGTGTGTGTGTGTGTGTGTGTGTGTGTGTGTGGGACTGTAATGTGTGGGTGTGAGTTTGCCTTGTGTATATGTTTGTACGATCTCTGAGTTAGAATAATAAAGTGGGGAGGTGTGGAGGGCACAGCCCCCCACATGTGGGGTGCAGGAGGGCAAAGCCCCCCTTCTTAGCTTTAGTGTAGGGTGGTTTGTTTGGTTATGGGGGGAAGGTGTGTGCAGGTTTGTGTGTGCTGTATGTATGTATTAGTTTCACGATTTAGAATTTCACGCTTTCAGCATTTCAGTAATGTGGGGTTTCGGGCTTTTCGTCTCGGTATTTTGGGCGTTGGGATTCTGTGCATTTGGGATTTTGTAGGAGACCTATATATATATATATATATATATATACATATATATACATATATATATATATATATATATATATATATATATATATATATAAACACTTTTTATTAAAATGTCAGGTTTTTGTGATATAAAAAAATGAGACCACAATAAATAATTTCAAAACATTTCCCACCTTTAATGTGACCTATAACCTGTACAATTCAATTGAAAAGCAAACAAATCTGTTAGGGGAAAAAATATAAAAAAAAAATAAAAAACATACAATAAGCTGGTTACATAAGTGTGCACGCCCTTAAACTAATACTTTGTTGAAGCCCCTTTTGATTTAATTACAACATTCAGTCTTCTTGGGTAGGAGTCTATCAGCATGGCACATCTTGACTTGGCAATATTTGGCCACTGTTCCTTGCAAAAGCACACCAAACCTGTCAGATTGTGAGGGCATCTCTTGTGCACAGCCCTCTTCAGGTCACCCCACAGATTTTCTATTGGATTTAGGTCTGGGCTCTGGCTGGGCCATTCCATAACTTTAATTTTCTTCTGATGAAGTTATTCTTTTGTTGATTTTGAGGTATGCTTGGGGTCATTGTTGTTCTGAAAGGTGAAATTCCTCTTCATCTTCAGCTTTCTAGCAGATACCTGAAGGTTTTGGGCCAAAAGTGACTGGGATTTGGAACTGCTCATAATTCCCTCCACCTTGACTAAAGCCCCAGTTCCAGCTGTAGAAAAGCAACCCCAAAGTATGATACTACCACCACCATGCTTCACTGTGGGGATGGTGTTCTTTTGGTGATGCAAAGTGTTGTTTTTTGTGCCAAACGTACCTTTTGGAATTATAGTCAAAAAGTTCAACCTTGGTCTCATCAGACCATAACACATTTTGCCACATGCTTTTGGGAGACTTGATGTATTGTTTAGCAAATTTTAGCTGGGCCTGGATGTTTTTCTGTGTAAGAAAAGGCTTCCGTCTTGCAACCCTACCCCATAGTCCAGATATATGGAGAACATGGGAGATTTTTGTCATATGTAGTACACAACCAGTACTTGCCAGAAATTCCTGCAGCTCCTTCAGTGTTGCTGTAGGTCTCTTGGCAGCCTCCTTGACCAGTTTTTGTCTTGTCTTTTCATCAATTTTGGAGGGATGTCCAGTTCTTTGCAACATCACCATTGTCCCATATTTTCTCCACTTTTTAATGATTGTCTTCACTGTGTTCCATGGTATATCCAATGCTGTGGACATTTTTTGTACCCTTCTCCTGACTGATACCTTTCAACAATGAGATCCCTTTGATGCTTTGTAAGCTCTTTGTGAACCATGGCATTTTCTGTAGAAGGCAACTGAGTAAATGTCAGGAAAATACTACTAGGACAGCTGAAGTTTATTTGGGGTTAATCAGAGTCTCTTTAATTGATGGCAGATGTGTACCCAAGAAGACTGAATGCTGTAACTAAATCAAAAGGTACTTCAACAAAGTATTAGTTTAAGGGTGTGTGCACACACAATAAAGTATTTGTTTAAGGGTGTGCACACTTATAAAACCAGCATATTGTACGTTTTTTTATTTTTTATATTTTTCCCTAACAGATTTGTTTGTTTTTCAATTGAATTGTACAGGTTATAGGTCACATTAAAGGTGGGAAAAGTTTTGAAATTATTTATTGTTGTCTCATATTTTATATCACAAAAAACTGGCATTTTAACAGGGATGTGTACACTTTTTATATCCACTGTATATATTTGTGTGTGTGTGTGTGTGTGTGTGTGTGTGTGTGTGTGTGTGTGTGTGTGTGTGTGTGTGTGTGTGTGTGTGTGTGTGTGTGTGACTGTATTGCCTTACATGCCCAGATCATGGAGAGTAAAGCTGCACTACAACACATATAATGTTGGACAAAGGACCAAAAGCAAGGGCTCACCATTTGATAATACACTTACAAAAATGTGGAAGTGCATAGAATAACATGTGTTGTATTTGGAGGACTATTGGGACATCTGAAGTTCAGATTTCTGGCAGTCTTCTCTCATGTCCTGTGTAAATGATAACACATTTGACAGCAAACCACAATTTAGTATGAAACACACATAAATATGAGCCAAACCTATGTACTTGCTGCAAACCTCTCAAAAGTGGTAGGTCATACCACATCTGCCTAAGACAGCATGTGAAAACCTTGAAAATGTATGTCATAGTATATGAATATGTACATATATTGGAAAGCCATATGTTTGTATCTATGGCAGCAACAACATCCACATTCACTACAGCCCCCCATATCTGCTGGATTTTGCCACACATACAACAACTGAACAAGTTGCGCAATGCATTATGTTGTGTGCCAACTCATTGACAGGGCTAATTTTGTTTTGCCGCAGGCTTGCCCATCCAAATGCAAACAAACACATATGTTCAAAATGTGTACTGTTGTCACATAGCTAGGCTACAAAACAGTTTTCTGACTGCTAGGCTACTAGGTACAGATGACAGTAGGAAGCAATGTGGCTCTGCAGGCTGCCAAAGCTGTTCAACACAGGGCTTGTTTATGTCCTTTAGGATTAGTTCACCTGCAGTCATTTACAAAGCATACTTGAGCCATGGTATGTGTGTTAAGTGCTGCGATCTGTAGTGTGTAAGGCTAGATAGGTAGGGGTTCTAATTTCATTCTAGCCCACTTGGTGTGTATATATGTGGACGTGTATATATCTCCCCAAAGAGAAAGTGTGAATCCCAAACTGACTTCCAAACTAGCATTGGCTTGCACTTTTTGGCCCTTGCAGTTGATGCAGGCCTCCAAAATCTTGTCCTCCACAAGGTCTGCTGATGTCATCTATCATAAGATTACCTAAAACCATGTTAATGTCAGACTTGATCCATGGCACGTGCAATAAGTACTGCGATCTGTAGTGTGTAAAGCTTGATAGGTAGAGGTTCTAAACTCACTCCAGCCCACTTGGTGTGTATGTGTATATAAATCTCTCTACAGAACAAGAACAAATCCCATACTGGCATTGCTTTATGCTGTTTTGGGCCTTGTAGGTGCTGCAAGCCTCCAAACTCTTGTAATCCACAAGGAATGATGATGTCATCTATCATAAGATTACCTAAAGCCAGGTTAATATCAGACTTGAGCTGTGGCATGGCGTTAAGTACTTGTGATCTGCAGTGTGTGGAATTGGAAAGATAGGGGTTCTGATCTCACTGTAGCCCACTTGGTGTGTATGTGTGTGCATCTTCCTACAGAACAAGTATGAATCCCAAACTGACATGGCTCTGCACTGTTTTGGGTGATGCAGGCCTCCAAACTCTTGTCCTCCACAAGGCCTGCTGATGTCATCCACCATAAGATTACTTAAAGCCAAGTTAATTTCAGACTTAAGCAGTGATGTGTGAGATATGTTGTGTGTTCTGTAGTCTCTAAATTTAGGTAGGGGTTCTCACTGTAGCCAACTTTGTGTGTGTGGTGCTGTGCAGTGTTTTGTAAATGTTGATAGGTAATGGAACTACTCTCACTGCAGCCAACTGTGTGTGTGTGTGTGTGTGTGTGTGTGTGTGTGTGTGTGTGTGTGTTATGCAGTGTTACATAGCTAGGTAGTGGCACTATTGTCACTGCAGCCAAATTGGTGTGTGTGTGGATGTTAGAGCATTTTACATCAGCCTATGGGATCATATAATCATAGGAATTTACTTGGCTAATGGCCCTAGGGCCTTTATAATCCTAGCTGAGTTCTTACCCTTATTTCCACGATCAGCACCTATTGCCCCTGTCCAGGAGAGACACAGGTGGAACCCTCAAGGTGAATTTATGGTCACCCATCCAATCGTCCAGATTGCATTTGAAGAGAGCCAATAAGTTGCTCTGTTTGACAGGAAGTTGGAGTCTGTTACAAAGGTGTGGTAATCTCTGGGAGACAAATATGTCCCTCCAGCAGGTTTTATTAATGTCCCATACTAGGTTAAGGTCTTTAGAACGAGTAACCTGTGGACCATTTTACTTACACATATGCAGCATTTCCAATAAAGCAGGGTCAGAGATTGCCTTGTATGCAAGGCAGGGATAACCTAGCCTGTATGAAATGGACAGTGATTTCAGATGATCCCCATAGGACAGATGCTGAAGACCTTGAATTTTCCTTGTGTGGAACCTTTGTGGTCTCTCCAATTGCTGGAAGTGCTTGGAAAGGTACATACCAAAAGGTGTGTTGTACTCAATTATTGGCCTGATGAGTGAAGAGTACAGGGAGGTTATAACTTTTTTTTTCTGGAGACAATGCCCTTACCTATGACATGAGCAAGATAGAATACCCTTCTTACTACTGTGGAGACATGGTGGTCAAAGGTAAGGTAGCTGTCAACCTGTGTACCCAGGTCTCTCACCACTGAGTGCGTACTTAAGGTGTTGCTATTGATGTGGTAGTTAGCAGGAACATCGCTTTTACCAAAAGGAATGGTAATACATATTTTTGCATTGAGTTTAAGGCCATGACTTTGGCACCAATCATTTGTTTGTGGAAGACCCTGTTGCTGGATGTTGACATCATTTGGAGATTCTATGACCATTCCCAGTTTGCAGTCATTAGCAAACTTTGTCAGCCACAGAACTTTAATTTTTGCTTGTACTTCTGAGAAATAGATTCCAAACAGTACAGGTCCCAGGAATGAACCCTGTGGAACACCACTGTTTACAGTTCTGCTGTTAGAGGTGGATTCTCCTATTTTGGCTATATGAGTTCTATCAGTAAGCCAGTTAGTGACCCAGTTAATGATATAATGGTTGATGCCTAGTTGGGTGAGTTTGTCAATGATGCCTGGGTGGAGGATAGTATCAAATGCCTTGGAAATGTCCAGGTAGGCTGCATGCACATATTTCCCCTCATCCAGGGCCTTTGTGACTGTCTTGAAGAAGTCCACCAGATTTAATAGGCATGATCTCCCTCTGACAAATCCAAACAGAGTAGGGTGAAGTGTTTTTAGATTACCTATATATTTGTTGATAACATCCATGACGATTCACTCCATTGCCTTGCAGATAAGGCTAGTCATGCTAATAGGTCTAAAGTTCCTGGGGGTCATTGGATGCACCAACTTTGTGCAAGGGAATAACGGTGGCTGTTTTCCATTCAGCCGGTACGAAGCCGGTGCTTAGCCTATGATTGAAAAGAGTACCCAATGATGTTGCTAATTCATGTTGGAGCTGATGTAGCATGCAGCCTGGGATGTTATCAGGTCCCACAGATGTTGTGTTTTTGGCCTTAGAGAGGGCATTTATGACTTACTCTTTAGAGATACAAGGTATGGGACAGGTGGTAGGGATGTTATGGGGTATGTGTGGCAGGGACAGGAGTGTGAAGTTTTCACAGAACCTGTCAGCCAACAGGTTAGCTATGTCCACAGGCTCAGTATATGTGGTATTATTAACTACCAGTTTGGCACAAATCTGGGCCTTTCCTTTTATGTTACTGATGCAACTATAAAATGTCTTGTGGTTGTCCTTTGTTGTGGAAGCTAATTTGGATTCATAGTTTGCTTTGGAGGACTTCACAAGACATCTTATTTACTAGTTTAAGCTGAGGAGGGAATGTTTCCTGTTTAGGAGGGCTCCCTCTTACTCTTAGACAGCAATTTCTTCCTGTTATTGTAAAGCCTGTTAATGGCCATTGTCCACCAGGCAGGTTTGCTCTTCCTTGAAGAGCTTGTTTTGGTCCTATCAGGTACGACAGAGTCAATGTAGTTATACATGTGTTTGTATAAAGCTTTGGTGTAGAGCTTGGCATAGTTGCCAGTTCCATCTGAGGGAGTAGATGCAGTGATGCTATTTATACCATTCTGTAAAAGGTTATAATCTGCTTTGGAGAAGTTTTTTAGTTTAGTTGCTGCTGGGGTGGGGGGTGGGGGGGTGGTCAGATGTGATAGTTACTTCGAATGAGACCAATATGTGGTCAGATCTCTCCAGGGAGGACCTCACTGTGGAGGTGCTACAGTGGTCCCCCATATTGGTAAGCACCAGATCCAGGATGTTGGCACCCCTTATGGGGTTGTTAACCAGATGGTTCAGGGCAATGCAGTTAATGAAGTCAAGGAACCTTTGGGAAACTGAGTTTGAGCATGAGTAATTTACCCAGTCAATAGATAGGTAAAGTCACACAAAACCTTGTTTTTTGGATGTATCTTGATAGTATAAGTAGACACAAATAAGCAGAATGGGTGTCCTGATTCATGGAGGGGGTCCTGTAGCTGGCAATGACTTGAACAGGTGTACAATGAACATTTAATTGCACCTGAAATGTCTCCAGGGAATCATACTGTTTAACCAATCTGGATGTGTATTTATCTTTAATGAATACTGATACACTGCCTCCTTTAGTTTTCACACCTTCAGTTTGAGACTGAACATGCGGAAGGAGATGCCTTGAACCAAGTCTCTGTGATTGCACAAATGTCTGCATCTTCCAAGGTGATGACAGCTTCCAGTGAGTGCAGTTTCATGTTGAGACTCCTAACATTTAGCAGCATAATGTTGAGGTTGCTTTTAGATGGGGTTTTTACATTAGGAATTTTGTCCTTGAGACACCACTTAAAAAGGACACTATGGTGGTGGCAACAGCCTTGGTCAGCAGCCAAAATCCCAGGGGTGATGGATGAATACCATCTCTGGCAAATCATCGAGGTCTGTCGATAATGTCATCCCAGGCTGACATATACTGTATCCTCTTAGAATGACACCGGAAACTAAGGTAATTATGGAGAACAGTCAATTTCTGTTTGTACTGAGGCATCATCCTAAGTGAAGGTAAAATGCTGCTTAAGGCTAGGGACATACCTGCCTGAGACTCATAGTCTGAGAGTTCAGTCATGTCTCTCTACATATAGTCCAGAGAGGTACATCTCAAGTCATTCACACCAACATGGACTATGACGGAGTCATAACAGTACCTGTTGTAGAGAAACTTGAGTGCATCTGTGATATGGCATATCCTGGCACAAGACAGACAGCTGACCGTGACCTTTTCCTTATCCAGTCTGGTGAGAGGGACATCAGTGTGTCTCATGATGAACTCACCTATGACTAATATGTTTGAATTTGTGTTTTGCTTTAGGGGTTTGACTGGGGAGACACTGGTGCATGATCTACTATGTGTAGTGTGTTCTGCAGAGGAAGTATTATGCGTAGAGTTTTAGTGTTTGTGTTTTGGAGGTCTCTGGTGTTTAGGTATGTTTCCAGTAACTACCTCTGCATATGTAGGTATGTGTGATGTGGGTCTGGGTGGAGTAGGAGGTGAGATGTGCAAGTTGGCAACCCACTCATTGTCATATGTACTAACTAGTGTGTGAGAGAGCAAGGATTCAAGGTTCTTCATATAGTTGGATCTCTCCCATGTTGTATTTGTGTGGACTAGGAGTAGAGGGCTTGGGATGCTGTCCACATCTCATCAACATACACTGCTAATACCATTAGCAATAGATTACTGCTTGTGTATAGATCACAACAGGCCATGGTTAGGTGGTGGCCTGACAGATGCTTAAATGTAAGATATTATTACCTTTATGGTGTCATTCTAAGGTAAAAACAGTACCTGACAGTGTGGGATAACATGGTGGATTGAGTACACTGCTTTGTCAGGCAAATGGCACTTTCCAGAACCATAATCTTGTTATTATGCAGGGTCGCAATAGCATACTTACAAATGTGACAATGTACAACTCCAGTAAAGTAAGGGTCATGGTGATACACCCTTGGGGTTCACAGCCTCAAACACACTGTCTGTAGGCACTCTTTGCAGCAAAGATGTGGATGTCTGTGCATCCACAGAAAACTTGTTCAACTTTGTAGTAAGTACTTTGGCCTTTAAAGGCTACAATGTCTGTCAAACAACCAGACAACAAATGAATGCTGTGTGAAATAATGTGGGACTAGAGTTTTGTGTTCTGGGAACCTAAATGTACAGTACTAAAACATGCCGGAGGGACAGGAGCATCTCCCAAAGGTGGCCACTCCTCTGCAGTAGGTCTCACATCCATGTCACATAGATCACCTCCATTATGCTGTTGAAGGACAGGCTGCATTAATTGTTGTGAAACTGTTACCTAACATGGATCACTGCTGCTGTGGATTTTGATAGATCAACTTTGGACATCTATGTCACCTCACATTTAACATTATATTGTGATGCAGCAGCTGTGTTCCTAATCACCATCAGGTCAGTACCCTAGTCAAATCCTAGGAACCTCAGAACCCAAGGCATAATACATGCAAAACTGAATGGATTGGTCTGGTTGCTATTCAAGACATCTACCTGGAAAAGGCTTACAACAAGCCTAAAGGTCCTTGCATCATATGGGACAAGTGTGCTGTTCAACAGTCTATGGCCTGCTTCTTATGTTGGGACTGGTGTGAACATTTTGCTTCTGGTGAGAGGAAATTATAAAGAGCATTGTATCCCAGCAGAGTACAGCTACAGTGAGACCAGCAGTAGTAGTAGCCAAGCAGTAGCCATTCATGCAACTCCCCTCTCTTCAGCATTCTTCACAAGGTAATTCTTTGTTTTCAGTAAGTACTGCTTGATTTGTTTCTAACTTCAGAATAACTGCCTAAATACTCCAGCCTTAACTTTTCAGGGTGCACGTATGAGTTTTACCTGTAGTGTTTGGCACTGCTCTGTACAGACTCTAGACACCTTGAGTGACATTTCTCCTGGGAAAGCATGAGGGAATTTACTCCAATATTGAGTTGCACACAGGAAAACTAGCCTGCAGCGGCAGGCACTGTCCCCATAGTTGTGAAACAGATACTCGTGACATTGATTGATTTTCATTGATTGATTTTCACAATACAGATGTTTAATCAACAAAAGAGGGTCTGTTTCCATGGATATGAACTTTCCCACTGTGACCATTACCAACTTGACAGATATGAGCATTTTGAGGCAATGTAGAAATCGCCTCATGTTTGCTGACAACCAGTTTATTCTCAAACAAACTGATATGGTATGTGTGAGATGTATTTACACAATGTCACTGAAGGCAAAGATCTCAAATGACAATACTCATAATGTCAGTAAGGTAGTCAGTAGTACATACGCCGCAGCCATCACACACAATTCAAAGCAGACATATGCTAAGGCACTGAAATGCAACCTTCATAAATCACAATGACCTCACACACAAAGTACAGATAACAAATACCCTCAGCAGCCCCAAATGCATTCTGTAAAAACAACACACATATCAACACATAGAGCTAGATCTCCTGGAGGCTCAGCGTATAAGCCCATAAGGCAAGCCAACACACAATCCAACATTCTAGTCATTGTAGACTTCATTGTGAGACACACTGATATCCCTGTCACCAAACTGAGTAAGGAGAAAAGCATGGTCGGTTGCTTATCAGGAGCTAGGATCCACCACATTATGCATGCACTCATGTCATTGGACCACAAATAACACAAACTCAACAAGTCAGAGATGCAACTATATTAACAGCCTGAAATACATGCTCTCTCACACACCAGTTAGTACATATTACAAAGAGCAGGTTGTCACCATGCACACCTCACCTCCTTCTTCACACAAACCCACATCACATATACCTACATATGTGGAGGTCCTCACCAGAAACATACATAAATACCAGAGACCTTCCATACACAAAAATAAGCATGCTACACATAATACATCCACTGCAGAACACAACACACATAATAGTTCTTGCACCAGTGTCTCACCTGTCAAGCCCTTAAGGCAAAACACTAAAAGAAACATATTGGTCATAGACAATTTCATTGTGAGACACACAGATGTCCTTCTCACCAGGCTGGATAAGGAGAAGTTCACGGTCAGCTGTCTTTCAGGTGCCAGGATCTGCCATATCACACATGCACTCACATATCCCAAAAACAGGTACAGTTGTGATTCTGTCATAGCCATGTTGGTGTGAATCACTTGAGATGTACCTCTCTGGACTATATGAAGAGAGACATGACTGAACTCTCAGACTATGTGCCTCAGGCAGGCATGACCCTAACTTTAAACATCATTTTACCTTCACTAAGGATGATTCCTCAATACAAACAGAAAATGATTGACCTCCATAATTACCTTAGTTTCTGGTGTTATTTTAAGAGGCTACAGTATCTGTCGGTCTGGGATGACATGATTGACAGACCTTGATGCTTTGCCAGAGATGGTCTTCATCTATCACTCCTGGGATTTTTGGCTACTGGCCAAGGCTATTGTCACCCCCATAGTACCCTTTTTAGGTGGTGTCTCAAGGACAAAATCCCAGATGTGAAAATTCCATATAAAAACAACCTCAAGGTTATGCAGCTAAATGCTAAGTGTATTAATGAAACTGCACTCACTGGAGCAGTCCTCACCTTGGAAGATGTACACACTTGTGCAGTCACCGAGATCTGGTTCACGGCTGTGGAGAGCACACCAACCATATTGGGCTATACCTCCTTTCACATGTTCAGACCATAAACTGAAGGTGTTCAAACTACAGGAGGTGGTGTCTCAATATTCATTACAGATACATACACCTGCAGATTAGTTTAACAGTAGGATGCCCTGGAGATACTTCAAGTGCAATTAACTGTTGGTAGGACACCTATTCAAGTCATTGCCAGCTACAGAACCCTGTCTGTGAATCAGGACACCCACTCTGCTTATTTGGATCTACTTGAGTGTATCAAGATACATCTGAACACTCTGGCTTTGGGTGAATTTAACTAACCATCCATTGACCAGGTAAATTGCTCGTGCTGTAACTCACTTTCCCAAAGGTTCCTCAGCTTCGTTCACTCCAGTGCACTAGACCTGCTGGTTGACACCCTCACAAGGGGTGGCAACATCTTGGATTTGGTGCTTAGCAATATAGGGGGCCACTCTAGCACTCCCACTGTGAGGTCTTCTCTAATAATATCTGACCACAAATCAGTCTCATTCAAAGTAACTGTCACCCCCCCCCAACAGCAAGGAAACTAAAACACTTCTCCAAAGCACATTATTACCTCTTATGGGATGGTAAAAATAGCTGTACTGCACCTCCTCCCTCAGATGGAACTGGCAACTATGCTGAGTTCTACAGCAATGCCTTATACAAACACCTGTTTGTATAAAGCATTGGTGAGAACTCAGCATAGCTGAGTAATACACCAGTGCGTTATACAAACACCTGTTTAACTTCACTGACTCGGCCGTACCCGATAAGACCAAAACAAGCTCCAGAAGGAAGAGCAAACCTACCTGATGGACAACTGCCATTAACAGGCTTTACAATAATAATAAGAATAAATTGCTATCTAAAAGTAACAGGGAGTGAGCCCTAAACTGGAAACACTCCCTCGTCAGCTTAAACAAGCCAATAAGACTTCTTGTGAGGTCCTGAAAGGCAAACTATGAATCCAAATTAGATTCCTCAACTACAGAAAACCTATAAGGGTTCTATAGTTACATCCATTACCTAAAAGGACAGACTCAGATTTGTGCCAAACTGGTAGTTAATGATACCACATATACTGACGCTATGGACATAGCTAACCTGTTAGCTGACAGGTTCTGTGAAAAACTTCACTCCGCTTTCCACGCCACACTTACCACATGACATCCTTAACACCTGTCCCCTACCTTGTATCTCTAAAAGCAAGTCATAAATGCCCTCTCTAAGGCCAAAAACAGCATCTATGGGGCCTGATAATATCCCCAGCTGCATCCAACATGGGCTCCAACAAGAATTAGCAACACCATTGGGTACTCTTTGCAACCATAGTCTAAGGACTGGCTTCATCCCAGATGAATGGAAAAAGGCCACCATTATTCACTTGCACAAAGGTGGTGCTTCTACTGATCCCAAGAACTATAGACCTGACTAGTCTTATCTGCAAGGCCATGGAGTGAATCATCATGGACCTTATCAACAAAGATAAAGGTAAGCTCCAAACACTTGCCCCTACTCAGTTTGAATTTGTCAAAGGGAGACAATGCCTATGAAACATTGTGGACTTCTTTGAGACAGTCACCAAGGCCCTGGACTAGGGTAACTCTGTGCATACAGCCTACCTACATTTAGCCAAGGTGTTTGACACTATCTCCCACCCAGGCATCATTGACAAACTCACTCAGCTAGGTATCAACCCTTATATCATTAGATGGGTCACTAACTGGCTCACTGATAGAAGCCATATAGTCAAAATAGGGGAATTCACCTCCAACAGCAGACCTGTAACCAGGTCTGTGGCTGACAAAGTTTGCTGATGACTGCAATCTGAGAGTGTTCATAGAATCTCCAAACAATGTCAACATCCTAAAAGAGGGTCTTACACACACAAATGATTGATGCCAAAGTCATGGCATTAACCTCAATGCAAATATTATTACCCCTCCCAGTACATGCAGTGTTCTTCTTGGTCCAGGGCAATTGGTGATGATCATAAGGGTAGAACTTTTCTAGCCTTGTAAGGGCCCTAGGGCCATTAGCCTAGTAACTTCCTATAATATGACTCAGTCATAGTCCATGTGGAAGTACATGATCTGTGACATACCTCCCTAGACTACAATTAGAGATACATATGTGAGCTCTTGGAAGATGTCTGTGCAGTCACTGACACATGACCTAAAGCCTTGAAGAGCACACTAACAGTGGAAGGTTATTATATCTTCCTCACATTTAGACCAGCTAATGCACAAGCAAGGACTAAAGGTGGAAGTGTCTCCTTGTACATCAGAACTACAGATACTTCAAGGCTGGTCAAACAGAACAATGCACTTGAGCTGCCACAGGTTCAGTTCATAATATGCAAAATCCAATTCTACTTCCATGCAAGCTATAGGCCCCCCTCTATGACCCAGGACACCCATACCATGTATGTAAACTTATCAGAAACACTAACCATACAACCCAATACCATATTCATGGGTGACTTTCATTATCCCACTATTACCTGGGAATCCTATATGACACCAAACATACAGGCAGAGAGCTTCCTGGCTTTTGTAAACACAAACGCCCTGGACCAGATAGCCAATACACCAACCAGGGGTGCAACCATACTGGATCTAGTCCTCACCAGTATGGGAGAGTTATGCACAACCCTGTACTGTAATGACTTTCTTGATAAGGTCTGGACATAAATCAGTCTCCTCTAAAGTAAAAATAAAACACGGATCCCCAGCTAGACATGGAATATTCAGGAACTACTCTAAGGCTAACCTCCTGCTATTCAGTGATAAACCAGCCAAATCTCAAGCCCCATAAAGATTGAGAACACTTTGGCCTGTGCAGAAGTGTTCACAGAAACCCTCTATTGGCATGTTAATATCTGCATACAGAACTAACTCAGAATCAAGCCACCCTTGTGAAATCACAGGATCAATACGCTGTATAACAGAAGGAAGAACTCATGGCAAAAGTTAGGAGGTCCAGCACACAGGAGGCTAAAAGCACTCTCATCAGAGTAAACAAAAAAAAAAAAAAAAAAATCAGAGGACAAATGAAGTCTACCAAAACCAGATTTCAGGTATGTTTGAGCTCCGGGGCCAAGGACAACCACAAAGCATATTTTAGCTATGTCTGCAACCTCAAAGGTAAGACAAAATTGTGTGCACATCTCATTGTAAATGGAACCACCTATAATAAGGCAGAAGATAGAGCAAACCTCCTGGCTGATAAATTGAGACCTGACTTTTCCCCCTCTCCCCCTCAACCTTCCCTCAGGAAATACCATCAAATGTAAGTACCCTACTATCATTATGGAACAGATCCTTAATGCTCTGTCTAAGACCAAGTACATTGCATCAATGGGCCCAGACAATATCCCAGCATGCCTTATAAATAACATGAAACATAACTGTTTAGGGCCTCTGGGATTACTATTTCACTGTAGCCACCAAACAGACTTTGTGCCTCATGAACAGAGAACAGCAACAGTAATCCCTCTGCACAAAGGTGGGCCCTCTACCAACCCTAGAGACTACAGACCCAGAAGTCTCATGAGTCTGATATGTAAAGCCATGAAAAGAAGTATCATGGAAATGATCAACAGAGATGTAGTACACCTCCAGGCACTGGACCTAACCCAGTTTGATTTTGTCAAGACGAGATCATGCCTACCCAATCTGGTGGACCTATTTGAGAAGGTAACCAAAGCAATGTATGAGGGAAAAATGGTTCACACTGTCTAGCATGGCCTGACAAGACATGTGACACTATACCTCCAGCAGGCATTTTTGACAAACTCAAGAGGTTAGGTACAAACTAATATGTCAGACAGTGGATAGCCAACAGGATCACAGACAGGATCCAGGAAGTTAGCATAGGGGAATCCACCTTTACAAACAAGAGAGTCACAAGTAGAATCCCTCATGAATCATTCCTTGGAGCCCTCCTCTTAGGCATTTACTTGTCTGAAGTCAATGTCACTGTCAGTGGCCTCTGGCTGACTAAATTTTCAGATAATTGGAAATTAGGAGCTTTCATTGAATCCCACAATGTTCTCCAGGAGGCGGCTGACACAGACGTACAACTGTTGTCAGAGCCATGGAGTAATGCTAAATGCCAAGAAATGCACAATACTATGCTTTGGGAAATCATCTACCCCTGGTAGCTGTCATACTGACAGCACACATCTAACAGTTGACCCATTAGTCAGGGACATAGAAATACACACATAGGTAGTAATCTAGCCTTTGACTGTCATTTGTCTACAGTATTGGGGAAATCATTCTATGTTGTGCAACTTATGAACAACAGCATGGCATGTAAGTGCAAGGAAAATGAACAAGACAACAAAAAACCTTTAAAACTATAAAGCGAACGGAAACCAATAAAAACAAGAAGCGGATAAAAACTTAAATATTAAAAAAAGACCCCAACAATGCCCTTGCAAGGCACATAGGTGAACATCCAACCCATAGTTTTAGATTCACAGTTTTACATAGTAGACCACCGCACATAAGAAGTGGCCCATGGCAACTGCTTTTAGAAGTAGATGAATTAATGTGGCAGCTTAGGACTATTGCTCATGTGTTCCCAGGTTTAAATGAACAAATATCAATCAAATGTATACTCAAACTATTAGCTCTAAGAAGATAATAATAACTTCTTTCAACTAGTAAAGTTTGTCAAGTTAAAGCAATAGTTTAGTCACTATTGACTCTTTGTGTTCAGTAATTTACTTGTTAAAAAATGAAAATTTGTTTTAAGCTTTTATTTTTTCTTAAAAGTGTTGAAAACCGAATATGTTGTTAATTGGTTAACGTTGTTAAATTTCAATGTATTTACTTTTTTAACATAGACTATTTTTATGTTGGTCCTTTTATTGTTAATGTGGTATTAATTAGATTATTACTTTTTTGTTAATTAGTAAATGAGACTATTTATGTTGGTTTGATTGTATTGTTAACTATCTGAGGAAGGTGAAGCACAGTTTTACCGAAAGCGCTAAGTAAAATATTTAAGTTTTTATCCGCTTCTTGTTTTTATTGGTTTCCGTTCGCTTTATATGTAAGTGCAAGGAAGTCATTTTTCAACTGTATTTGGCATTCATCAGACCTGTCATTGAGTGCAATGCCACCATTGGCATGTACCTAACCAGGCATATCCGACTATTGGAACATTCACAGAGGTTCCTCACTAAACCAATACAAGGCATACATAAAATGTCCTATCCAGACCGCGTCAAGGCCCTAAACCTGTATTCTGTGTCCTACACCCTATATGGAACAGGCTCCCCATCCATGTGAAGCAGAGTTATGCCTTAATACAAATCAAGTGCATGTTACACAATTGGATGGTGAACAGGATGATCATTCCTGGTTTGGGACCAATGTCTCTAATGGACACAAGAAAACTGTAAATGGTTCACCTACCAGGCCCCTGCTTGTAAATGATTCATCTCCCAAAATCCTGACTACAGTTATGAAAAGTATCAGACCTTGTCAGACATTTTGGATGTATGGCTAAGCTTAAAGAAGCCCTTGTGTTCATTAGCCTTGTAAATACCTATGAAACCATGAATCTATACTATATTACCTTTCTGATGACATTTCTCTTCTGTGCTGACATTCAGTCCTGTGCTCTGATGCTGATGGATTGATTGTAGATGTGTATCTATAGATGTGTCCAAACAGTACTGAAAGTGAAACACAAACATTTCCATGAGACATTTCATTGTGTGACTTCACAGCCCTTACAACAGCATCCATCGTAACGTACACAAATTATGCTATACGCATTATAAATGGCAAAAGGCAATATGTGTAAATGACCAGTACAAGTATAATGTCAACAGCAACAATGGATGAAACTAATTCATATCAATGCAGATAGTCACCCTGTGCATTAGACACATAGCTGTATTTCCCTGCATCCATGAGAAAGATGATAGGGATGCGGCATAGTTGTCATCACTTGTACAGGGTGTTGTGTGGGGGTGCAGGATGCCTAGGCTAACCCAATAGGTTGGAAAGCGTGTGTGTGAGCCAGGACAGGAAGCAGGCAAAATGGACCATGGAAATATTGCATGTGTGTCTGTAGGTGCCCTCACTATGACAGTGGTGTGTGAGGGTCTGCATGAACACAGCCAAGCTCAGTCCTAGCCCTACATGTCTGTATGTTGGCCAGCTGTGGACCATGCATGGTAGAGCTGACAGTTCATAGTCTCCATCCATGAACATAAGAACTGACACTGCCAGGAGTTGCACTGGCTCCTACATACCCAAGGTCAGATGCTGTGCTACTACCTGAGGGTGACTGATGTCTTCTGGAAATGTGTCCTCCGTGGGAATGCCCAGGGCCATGAGCCCATGGCCTGCTACATCTTAGTTTGGACAGCACATTCCCCTCTGGAGTGTTGGATGTACTGCCACTACAGGAATGTGATTATGCACAGCCATGTTGACTCTCAGCAGATGTAGTTGTTGACTTATGCCCACGAGGATGACACTCAACACCAATCAGACATTCCATTATAGACAACATGCATTACAAGACAGATAGTGTATGATCTGTCTCAGACCTACCTCTTTCCACTGTGTCAGTCAGCCATTCCAGAGTATCAGCAACTCAGTGGAGGCAGTCACGGATGTCAGACTGTGCTGCATCCATAACTCTGAGCATTTGTCTGGAGTTCTTTTATGAAAGTGACTATGCCTCCATGATGCCCTAAACATACTTTTAGTGACACGTGATGAGACACCTGCAACAGGTGGTGGAGGGACAGCAAGCCTCCTACGAGCACCCCTATCAATCCACCTGTGTGGAACCTCACCAACTGTTTGGTTATGGCCAGTGTCAACAGCCACAAAGTCACAGTAGCCACACATCCCTGTTCAATGTCCCCACACTCTGACTGTCAAATATCTGTGGTCTCAGGGGGACTGGGTATGCGTAGGCATGCTGGCTGTGTATGGTGATAAAAAAACGGATGTCAACCTCTGTATCTAATTCAGCCTCTGCAACCCCCAGTTGTGCCTCATTTTGGCCACCATCATCATCAGATTCTGGAGAGACACTGACATCAGGTTGTGAAGGGGACAAAGTCCAAACTCCATGGTCACCTGTGATAAAAAGGAAGAAAGCAATACATTAACTCATTCACTCCAGTAGAGCATAGGAGGTTTGCACTGTAACTTCCAATGGGCGGAGCCTCAGCCTTTTGACAGAATCAAATTATGTCCAAACATTTTAAACAAATGTTCATATCTCTGGAACCACGGCGATTATGAAAGAAGTCTAAATGGCAAACTTTTTAGCACAAACTATTTTTCAGAGGTAGTATTCTTTAGGTTCTAGGTCTTAAACTGAATTTTATAATTCACAGTAAATACAGTAACTATTACATTTGTAATATTTTGTAAACAACTTACAATATCTCAGCAACCACTCAAGTTAAACAGTGGCATGTCAGTGACAGTGTCAGTGGCATTTTATTCATCTAGATGAGAGCTTTCATATGAGGCTAAGGAGTTCTGTCTGTGTTACCTGGTTGTTGAGATATTTAGAAAAATGTGAAAATTATATTTATATAAATTAATATCATAAAAATAACAGTTAATGTCTATTTTGCTGCGTGAGACAGAAGTCAAATATTAATGCAGTTGAATTTGCTATTGTGTAAGCTTTAAGAAGAAATCTTTTAAAACCTTGTACATAGCATGATTTTGGAACTATTGCTGCAAATACAAATAAGCAATATTTGATACCTAGAGGTGTCAGTAGCAGTTAACTGGAGATGCACCTGGAGGCATCATGCGGATGTAATGAGTTAATACCTGGACTTCTATGCTCTGCAGTACTATGGTGCAATATATGTTAAGCTATATACACTGCTGTCACTATTATAGACTTGTAGAATGCCCAACCTCACATAGTAGGATATGATGACATTATTTTCTAACCCCAATCTGTAATTATTTGGAAATAATTATTAATTAAACAAGAACCTCATGAGCAAAACATAAATTATGTACACTGTTGACATTCTGTAAAAAAAAGCACAGTTGACAGTTATGACAGTCTGCAATGTCCTGACAATACTGTCAAGTCAATCACTATGATCACACCTACCAGGCAGAGGTATGACTCTAAACTGTGGACATTCAGAAAATATCTGTCCATTTGGCAATCATGCAGACAGTACATCAATCCAGCCAGCAGGCTTGGGATGACACTTTAGTGAATACTTTGAACTATATCTACATCTCTGACAAAAGAGTTTTGTGTTTACCAGCAGCAGGAGCATGGCCTCTTCTGATTCTTGATGGTCCTGAAAAAATCTGAGGTACAGGTAATGCCAACAGCACCACATGTTACAGTATTACAGGGGTAATATGTCCAAATATCTCACATTTACAGTTGCTGCTATGTTAACAGGTATGTGGGTCACAATCTCTACATGAGCTTAAAACTGCAGCTAACCCCCCCAAAACACCTGACACCCATGTAAAACTATATACAGCTTGACACTCTAAATGCAACAGTATTCCAATGATGATCTAACTAAGCATACCTTGATCCGCCTCTTGAGAGGAATGGGTGGCACACACGTCCACAGCATATTGGCTGATGGATGCCTGGGAGCTGTCCTGTGCTACAAGGTTTACCAGGAATTATTCTGTGGCTGAGAGTGTTTGTTCTGCTGCAGGCCCACCTCCAGTAATCTGACGATCCCTGGCCATGTCAGCTGCACATCTGCATGCTGAATTTATCATATCTGTGCCACGGTGTCGCACCTCCTCGTAGGTGACCCACAGCATTGATGTTATGCACCAGTTCATCCCACAGGGCTGCACACTCTGGCCTATTTGTTCTCCCTCTGGACAGCAGGACCTGGTAATGTTGGCACAAAGCCTCAATGATGAGGTCATTTTCTGCCTCAGTAAATGGTGCCCTGTGACATGCATGCACGATATTTCCTGAAATACAAATAAATGAGAACACATGTCAGGATCACATATGTGGGAGTACAGTATGTAGAGATACAGTAATAAAGGAAGGCTATCGGTATTCACTGCTTGATTACACATCTCATCTTCAACAGTGTGACAAACATACAAACGGTGTAGATGCAACTAGGATAGAAGCAATAGTGACCTATTCCTGTTTGTGCCATGACAGATACTCACATATAATCACACACCCAATACAGGAGTCTATAATGTGCCCCATAGCAGGCCCCCCACCCATATAATATGCATAAACAACAGTGCCAACAAAATAGCAGTGGACTATTACAACTGCTATCAAAGGAAGTAGTCAGGAGACATCTTTATCTAGTTAACCTCCCCACATATAATATGTATAAACAAAAGTACCAAAAAATAGCAGTGCACTATTGCAACTACTATCAAAGGAAGTAGCCAGAAGACCTGTGTATCTAGCTATCCCACAGCATTATACCCTTGCTGTACTCTATATCCTCTGTATGTGTAACAGGGCTGGAGATCAATGCCATGTCATCAGTACAGGTCTAACAAAGGCTTACTGATGTAATCCCCATTCTCCCTAAGTATATTCAAACATATGGATCATGATGGAAAGAACATGATTACATACCTGATGGAGTACAATACTACTCTGTTGAAACATACTGCTGTATAAGTAATGTGTCAACAAGTTTGCCATATTAACTAACTCTCATACACACTGGATACCCTAGCTAGAAATTTGCCTTTTTAAGATGGTTCTCATTAGCAGGTGATTGCCTCTGAACCAATCTGTGGTTCAGAAATGCTACATGCAGCCTACACAGCTGAGGTGCAGTATAATCAGCCAGTCCCATGCAACTACTCAACAAGATACAAGGCCTCAATGTAGATTCCATCCCCTTTCTCATAGGTTGGGGTGGAGATTACTGGGGTACAGATATGACATCAGTACAGAGAGAATGCTTATAGCAGCTACTTTTTACATACAGATGTGTGTGCTACAGGCTGAAGCTGCTGCTGCTGCTGCACACAATAGGCATAGACAGAAAGGCTGAAGACTGTGCAGGACAACGACACTTACTGTGGGACCTGTGGCAGCCTTGACGAACAGCCAGAGCCAGATTGAGGGAACTCATCCCATTGGAAATTAGGGTATGTGTTTAAGGTAAGTAAGCTAACCAAAGGTATTATTAAAAGAGTAAAAGGCAACATACATGGTGCATCCTAAAACAAGGTAGGGGGTACATCAACAATTATGTCAAGTAGCCGGACAACTGCCAATCATGTGTTATGTCATGGTAGTCATATGGAACGTGTGTGCTGGCCACCCTAGGTTCTAACACAGCCTCCATATATATGTAAATTACTTGTGCAGCTGTGGTTGTCTGTAATATCACTAGCAAATCATTGTGGGCTGCAGTCTGCTATTACTGGGCCACATTTGAATTACATACTTCAAAATCCTCTAGGATATCATGCTAATGCATAACCTGACATCCTATGCACTTTCTAGGGTTGTAATGGGAATAGTTGAAATGTGGTTCTATCTGTAGGCCTTTGACTTCCATTTTGAAGCAGACATTCCATCTGTACTGGTTTGGGTGGATAAATAGGTGATGAGACAGTCATACATATCACAATTTATAATGGTGATACACACATACATGTATTTTAAATGCTAGACACATCTGTATTTGAACCCAGGACCATGTGAACTAAAATTTTATGTTTTCAAAGTATTTAATAGATTGAGCTACAGAGTCACTGGTATAAGAGGTGTGTTTTTACATGTTGTAGATATAATTGCACACCTACCTGCTGTTACATACATCACTTAGATCTATTACTGTGTGTATGGCTTTATAGCAATGTATTTCTCGACCAGAGTCCCAGTTAAATTTCTATTTTTCCATTAATCTTTTACCAGATTTACAGTGCGATGCAGAGCATCGCATAAATGCACTCACTAATTAGAAAATGACAATTGCTATGTTTTGCTTAAAACACCAGTGCTAATTAACTAGCTCTGTGGCTTGACGTTTTGATGCACTGTTGTTCAAGTGAAATGATACTGAGTTCAAAATAGGCTGTAGGTGTACTTATAAATGTAATTAGCATGCTTTCAAATAGATGTAGTAATATACTACCACTTAGCAATGCTGCATGTAGTGCAGCATCGTGCAATAATTCTTTAAAGAAAAGAAAATTGGGGAGATAGGACAGTGGTGAAATGGGGTGCAAGCAGGGGAAAAACATAGCGAAAGGTAGGTAGGAATGTGCAGGAAGGGTGTAGGAAAGAACCATAGCTATCCATTTCTTCAACAGCAACAACTGTGCACTTGCAAAGATTTTTAGTTAAATTTCAACTGTCACCCCCCCCCCCCCCCCCCGAGAGAGGGGTGATGACAACATAAGTGCATTGTCAAGCCAATTGTACCTAATTAAGTGTATTGGAGAGCTGTGTATGGTACAAAAAAAATTTTTTGGACACTTGCCCTTTTTTTGTTAAGGGGATAGTGGAATGTTGGGGAAGGGATGTTGGGGAAGGGATGTATGTTTGTAAGGGGAAGGTGAGGAAGCATTTGCAGACAGACAAGTCAGACAAGACAGCAGACAGTGTTAGTGTGGGACACAAGAGGGGGATGAACACCTTGGTTGGAGACAGTGTAGTGGGATCCTGGTCCCATGGATGTCAGACATGGTAGCAGTGTGACTCAAGTCCTCACCTACGGGACTGTCAGCACTGCTCCTTCAATTGTCCTATGGAACCAGTGGCCAATGCCAGTTCCTGGTGAAAGACTGCCCCACCAGGATGGACAACATGTTCTCCATCCAGCATAGGCATGCAGCAACAGTTTGGAGCACAATCTTATGCACCATGCCTGACAGTTGATCTTAGGTGACAAAAGCATCCCTCCACCTCCACTCTCAGAGGGGGTCACACCCCCAGCCTGTGGGGTGGAACTACCTGATGGAGCAGGTAGTGCAGGGGCAGCAGAGGGAGTGCCACCAGGCTGCAGCCCAGATGTGCTGGGCCCCGTTGCCTCGACTGGGGGAGCTAAGGTAGGTGGATCACAAAGAACTGGTCTACCTTGTCATACTGTGGTAAATAAAATATAAGCATAAAGGAATAAATAAACATAACCCAAACAAATGTAATTAATAACATAATAGAAAACAATGAGTAATGGAAACAAATTAAAAATAATATAATGAGGAACACAACAGTAAATAATGTAAAGGAACGTTTTTTTTAACAGCAAAGCAATTTTAAATTATATACAAGGCCAGCATACAAGGTAATAATAAATAAATGATAATATCAAATAATAATAGTAAATATATTGATTAAATAAAAGAAGAGAAGGGTTGGGTGAGATAGGAAAAAGAACATTAGTAACTTCACAGATAATATAGCTAAACAACTATATACTAGTAGATATGTTAGATTTCACTTGTGAGAGCACTGACTGCTATGCCATTTTTTACTTGAAATACTACCCAGTTCCTTACACACACACACACACACACACACACACACACACACACACACACACACACACACACACACACACACACACACACACACACACACACACACACACACACTATAGTACAGATCATATTGCATCCAGCAATCATTCAATGTTGCTTATATTGTATATATGATTTTCCACGTACAAACCTCTCAGCCTCTTAGCAGTGGACATTATGAACCAAGCCATACATAATGGGGGTACAAAGGCACAACAACAGAGAACATTCATATAGTGTGCACTTGCAATAGTAGCAAGGTGTTCTAATAACAATGATTGTTTTTTATTTCATTTGAATCTGAAACTGCTTTTATATGTTTGTACTCTGTTTGGATCTGAAGAAGCGTTGCATAATGCAAAAGCGCTTATCCTGGATTTATTAAATATACATTTTTTACTTTTTATATGGTCATAGTAGCCTTGCTGTTCTTTGGTTTTTGCAAGTTTGGGGTGAAGGACAACAACAAGGGGATGTAACTAATGAGCCTGAAACTTTTTTAGACATGGAAGAATATCCCCCCCTGAGATGGTCGGAATGACTGTGGGAACGCACTCTCGGGGAGAACCATTTTCGAGGACTGCAACAATCAAGCAGGGGTCAGGGTGGTTAGTCGAATGCATTGAGAGGGAACATAAGGGGAAATTTCGGGGTTGGAGATGATTTTGGGCACTGATGGGCCTTCATGTGAATTTGCTAATGACATTTTATCACCAATGTCTGTACATTTGAATTCTGAAGGAGACTTTAATGTTTTTAACTACTCATCTATGCCTATTGACATTTTGGACTGTGATCTTTTTGTGAAAGGTCTTCTTACCTTTGTCCCAGAAAAAAATTTTGATTCAGGGGAAACCTTATTGACCTGAAATATTTTATTGGGAAACTTAATTTTAATATCATGTTTCATGGGTTGGATTCTTCGATTAACCCCCTGAATGTGTCAAGTACATTTAACCCTCCTGTTCATCCTTCTTTACAGTTATTTGTTAGGTTATGTGAAATAGATATTCATAATGTAAAATTTGATAAGAAGGTTAATAATTTAAAAGATGGGGAAGTTACAAGACTGAAAATGTTAAGCAACAATAACCATATCAGAATTATGAAATTGACTTCGGGGGTATAGTGATTATGAATATTTCTGACTATAATGGCAAAATGAGAAAAATCTTGCTGGGTAAGACGTATGTAAGATCTTCATTGAATGAACTGAATGGGGCCTATATGAAGGTGAAAGGGCATTTGCAAGACTTGTTTATAGAAGAAAGTATTTCTACTGATGAATATAATTTCTTAAATGTGACCCACCTGAGAATCTCAGTAATTTTTAGGTTACCAAAAATACAAAAAGATCTCTTACAGCCACCCATGCACCCAATTGTGGATGCAAGGGGATCAATAACACATTCTTTAGCCACATTTCTTGACATTAAGTTGAAAAATCTTGTTATGAGTGAACCTAACCTATGAAGGGATTCATGGAATTTTTTTAAAAGAATGAATTTCATGGAATATGATGCTCAATGTGTATTTATCACAATTGATATTAAAGATTTATACACAGTTATACCTCATAGTTTGGGTACTGAATGGTTTTGTCAATATTTATTTGACAAGGGGCTCCCACAGACCCTGAATACCTATGAGGAATTGATTGAATTGGTATTAACTAACAATTTTATTTTATTTGAGAAGGAACTTTTTTTTACAAGTTGAAGGGGTAGCTATGGGGTCAGCATGTGGGGGACTTTATGCAAATACTGTGATGTTACAATGGCAGAAAAATATTTATATAGTTCCCCATTTTTTGGCTATTGCCAGATGTATACTCATTTCTTGGATGACATCTTTATTTATTGGAATGGCCCTGGGGGGGGGGGGGATTGGGGTATATTAATCATACTACCTCTTTTTTATGTTTTACACACACCATTAATAATAAGGAGATCTCATATTTGGATGTATGGCTTATGAAAGATATCGCTAATAGGGTATTTTTGTCTCACATTTGTAGAAAGGAGACATATTCCAATAGTTTTTGCATTACGATAGCGCACACCCATATAAACAGAAAAGGGCAGTTATTAAAGGGCAGTTTGTTAGAGCGGCCTGGACAGTGAGCATGTTTGAGACATTCTTGGCTGAATGCAAAGTTTTGAAAGATATGTTTATAAAAAGAAGTTACTCAACGAGCTTAGTGAATGAAATTATGATTGAGGTTGTGAATAAGAGTGAAATGGGTCATTTTCTTCCGCTTCTGAGTGGCTCTTGGCCCACCTTTGGGGTTGATGGTATTAGTGGGAATTTTATACAACAAGATAATATTTGCTTTAATGAGGGGAAACGAAAGAATGTTGGACATTTTCACTCCGCGTTTATTACGACCTTTAATAAAAATAGCCGTCAGATTGCTGATATTTTATTTAAGAACGGGGCTATTTTGATTAATGATAAGGACATTAGGAATTGTGTTGGTGAAAAACCTAATATAGTGTACCGGAAAGGAAGTAATTTAAAAGGTATTTCAGAATCTGATGTGAAGGGTCAACAACAGGGTGTGATGAAAAAATCCTGTGCCTATTGTTCCTATATGTTGGAAGGGAAATGTGTTAAGATTAACAAAATGGAGTTTAGGTTAAATGGTAGATTTTCTTGTTATATGGAGTGGGTGGTATATTGTGCACTATGTTCAGACTGTCCTTGTTTTTATATAGGTAAGACAGAAAGAAAATTTAGAAACAGAGTGTATGAACATCTTAGGGATATTAGAATAAAAAAGAGACAAATGCTTTGGCTAAGCATTGTGTGGAAAGATCTGGCCATTTATTTTAAGTTAATCATACTTGATGTTCTTGAACTAAATGAAAGAGGTGGGCCATGGGCACTTTTATTAGAAAGAAAGGAGCTCTTATGGCAGATACATTTAAGTGCAACACAATGGCCCGGTTTAAATGTATTTATTTCCATTTCTTGTTTATTAAAGTTAAAGGCACTAGAGAGACAGTGTATGTGTTTAGAAAAATAACTCATTTTGCGTATACTTATTTGCACACACACACACACACACACACACACACACATATATATATATATATATATATGTATGTGTGTATGTATATGTATATTTGTGTGCAAAAAAATATTAGATATATACTTTGTTTTAAATCTATGAGAATATATATCCATATATTTTTATGTGTTATAGGTTATTTAAATTGTATGGTTTATTATATTCTTTATAATAATGGATGTATGGTGTTCCTTAAGTATGGGGCGATGTTTTATCTAGGTGATTTTTATGAATGTAATTGGCCTCTTTGATGTGATTGGTTGAGCTGGGAGGTGTGTAGGTTTTTTAATTGTTTTTAATGGCTGTATTGTGCACTTGCTGGGTCTGATGAAGTCCCCGAATAAGCAGGGACAGAAGCACTTATTTATAAGTGTTATTATTTATTTCTTTTCAATTAAACATTATTTTTTCATTTGTGGATTCATTTGCTTCACCTGCATTTTCTGGAAAATCTGTTTCTGATTTGTTCAGTATTGAATACTGCACAATTTCTCAGTTGGCTGGTGTGGGATTCGAACCCACAAGCAGTGACTACAGTAATACTGAACATTTATATGAAAAATAAATTATCAGAGCACCGCCTTCTTTTACACTTTATTGATTCATGTTGTTTCAAATGTTGCATTTACACACATGGACAGGTGTCTAGGAGGTCTGTTAACTTACATGTTTACCCTATTCATTTATTGACTGCAATCTAGAGCACATTTCAGACAATGGCCAGACCACAACATTGTCTCTTAATCTGGATATACCACAACATTAAGTAATGGTTGGAAGCTATGCTGCACAGCACTGCATGCTTACTTGCTTTAACTTGCTTTATCAGTTCAGGTATGCACTAACAAATGAAAGTCTTTGAGGTCCCAGGTATTTCATATATGACTGTTAAGACTGCAATATCTGTAGTTACTTTATTTTATTTTCAAGTTTGCATTAATTTATTACTTTATTGATTTTCCTACATACCATGCACTTTCCATATCCTGTCCGAATGCCTTGCATGGGACTGGACATTGTAAGCCCTCTCTTCTGCAGCTGTGCTAAGAGAAGGAAACCATTATGCATAACAGTTTTGCACAGATTCAGCTTGTATATTTATAAATTACTAGAAAACATACTTAGATATCTGTGGGGTGTTCCCATCTTATGCCTCTTGGATCCAGGTATCCAAGGTTCCCATCTTCCTTCGATATAGGTCATCATAACAGTGATGACACCACTCAGCAGTGCAGGGGATACCAGCTGCACTGGTCAGGTTCCTGGCCAAACTGTCCAAGGCCTCAGACTTACACTTGAACCTGAGACTTCCTACATTGTAGGTCATGACCTGTCTAGCGGCTAGGACAGTGAAGGGAACTCATATATCTTCAGATATACTGCAAAGGTGCCTTTAAGTGTAGCACAGCTTTGCTGCGTGGGTTTGCATGGTGCTAAGCACTGCAGAACTACAACAATTAAATGCATCCAGTTTCTATTTTTTAGCTGTCTAGTGTATGTCTGATGTATAAGTGTGCAGTGCCAGGCATAGCTGAATAACACGGTGTATCATGCAAACAAGCACATAAAAATAAAATAAATAAAAAATAGAAATTGAATGTATCCAGTTTCTATTTTAGATGTCTGGCACATGTCTGATGTATAGTTGCGCAGAACTAAGCATAGCTAATAACATAGTACAAACAAGTACATAAATGTAAAAATAAAATAAATCCAACTTGGTGTAATAAAATGTCTTGTAGACCTTTTGGTCAAGATTAACAGTCTGAAAGGTATGTGGGTATGCCATTGATCTTACATGGATTCACTATCTGTGTTGTTCTGACCTCCTTAGGGGTGCACCACAGTTAATATGCATGGTGCACTGCCGAGGGAGAATCATAGCCGTCCACATGGATACATTCCATGTAGGCTCTACATGGAGCCTATATGGACTATATTGAATCCTGTGGATCGGTTTTAGTATAACAGTTCACGTTTAACCTGGTGGTTTTCTTATCTGTATTACAAAATCAGTAAAGATATGTTATAAATAATGAAGCCATTTGCAATTTGAAAGCAAGGACCAACTTTAATTCTTTTTTTCTTATAGAAAATAGCTCCGGTACATGAGAGCACTTTTGCAGGGACTTCCTTATGAAAATTGCCAGGAAGTGCACTGTGTAAATTCTGTCAAGTATAAATAGGACCCAGGAGACCTCACGGCCATCAATAATGTTAAATCAGCACAGGCAAAGCTCCAATTTATGACACATTGTATTTATACCCTTATATTGACACCAAAATTACATTTAGTTAATAAATCTTGGTTTCCAACTTTTCCAGTATGTCCACTGGTTTTTGGTAGCGATCTTCCTATAATACTATAACAGTCAACCTTCATTCGGCATTTTGTTAAAAGCATTTATAAAGGCTTGTTTCGCTTCTTTAGGTGACTCAACTGAGTATTTAGTTCCATTCTCCTGGAATACTAAGGTAGAGGGGTATCTCATTTGGAATTTGATCCTTTTTCTTGTCAAAAATGCACAAAATGGTGACAGTTTCTGTTGATCTTGATTAATTGGATATGGTAAATCCTGGGCAAAAGTAATTTTATTCCCTTTCCATGTTAATGTTTTTTCTTTTTAGCAGCTGTTAGAATTTTAAAAGCATCTTGGTAATTTAAAACTCTCATGTATACTTGCTTCCGTTTATCATGTGTTTGTGCTGGTCTAAGTGCCTGGAGTGCTCTCTCAGTGGTAATCTGGTTAGATTCTCCTTGGTTATCTAGAAGACAGATGATAATTTGATGTAAACTTCAATTAGTTTTGGTTGTTTGTACTTTTTTTGGGTACTGTTCATATCAAAATGTTATTTCTTCTACTTCTTCTTCCAGGTCTAGGATTTTTGTTGTAGTTTTTTAGTAGTTTTAGTATTGGATTGTGATGTTTCTTATATCTGATTAATTTTTATTTCATTTTCTAGTGTTTTAGCTTCTGTTTTTTTCTAATCTGTCCGCTATTTGGTTCATTGTGTTTCCAAAATTCTACAGTTGGTCTGATTATTGTTGAATTGCTGTTTGTAATGGTTGTTGTAGCACTGTTTTGAAGTCTTCCAAGCCCAGAAAATTGTCTGTTTTGGTTTGTTTGTACCCTTTTGGCCTTCTGGTTGTCTGGTAGTTCTCGATTGTTTAGAAATAATTTCTTTTCTGGAGTGGTTATCACTGAAAATTTAGATTTAGGTGATTGTATGTCCATGGTTTCTGCTTTATTTGCCATCCTGTATTTCCTTTTGATAATATATGGTTTCACTTCTTTGCAGCCCATTGTACCAGAGCTTCATCTTGAAAGTTGTCCGCACTTCGCAGGTAAGTTTCTACATGTTTATTTATTTATTTTTCCCCTCATCTTTTAAAGCTTACTGGTTAGCAAATGGTTAAGCTAACCTTTAAAACAATTTTGGAGCTTAGCTGACCGTGTTTGTGCTGGTTTAAGCATTGTGTCCCTGCCATTTTCGTCACAGCCATGCTGACATGGTGTTCACAGGTCAGCTGCCATTTTCCTCCCCAAGATAAAATATTCTGATACCTTGTATATAGCATATTTTTGGAATTATTAATGCAAATATGAACAAGCAATATTTGATGCCTGGAGGAGCAGTAGGAGATAACTACAGAAATGACTGGAGGTGCACTCGGCTGTAATGAGGTGTGTGTGTGTGTGTGTGTGTGTGTGTGTGTGTTTGTGAGGTCATGTGTTTTATGCAAGTGTAGGACATCAATGAGGGATGGGTCTTTAAATGACAGAATGCTAGTTATATGTCATCATGCAAGATTTTGTAAGAGTCAGAGGATAGGGAAAAAAAATTAAGCCAGTCTTGGTAGCTGAATTCTTTGGTCCAGTGATATATTTAGTTAGGAACCTCCAGGATCTTTCTAGATGAATGATATGTTTGCATAATTCTTACTAAAATGGGCATTATGTTTTATAACTGATCTGATCGGAGAAAAACTGTTATAGCTTCTTTTTTAATTTCTCCAAGTCTTTTGGGTTTCTAATACCATGATGGGAATGGACCCCATTCCTAAGTCAAAGTATGATTAAAGTTCATGAAATTAGTATTGTTTCAATCTTTGATGTCAGCCAGTAGTGCTCTTTGCAGCATCCGCAATGTGCCCAGTAATGACTCCTTCTGCAGTAGGTATGGAGCTACATATATTGGTAACCTATCTAAATGCAATTGTAAATTCTTTTTATAACACCCATTGCTCCTACTACAATTGGAACTGTCTGGGTATCTTTCTTCCACATTCCTCTCATTTCTGCCTGCAGATCCTGATATTTTATGATGTTGTGTCTCTCTCTACGCAAGACACTGTAGTCACTGGGTGTGGCAATTTCAATGATCAATGTTACTCTTGTCTTCTTTTCTTGGACCACTATATCCGTTTTTCTAGCATCTATCTTTTGAACTGTTGGTAATGGATGATCTCAAGTGATGTAGACTTCATTTCTATGATGCTTTTGGCTCATGTTTCCAGTGTTTTTTGGCCACTTCAGTACCATAATGCTTGCATAATCTCCAGTGCAACAGTCTCACCACATTATTATGCCATTCAGTATATAGTACTTCTGCCATTAGTATGTCGCAACCAGCAATGAGGTGTGCAACTGTTTTCAATTTGGTTTTACAAAACCTACATTTGTCTGTTTCTCCCTCATGTTTAATGGACTTTATAAACCAACGTGTATGCAACCCACTATCTTGGGCCGCCAATATCAACCTTTCATCTCTTGGTTTGAATTCATCTCTCTTTAACCACATGAGGTTCTTCCAGAAATTTTCTATACTTTAAACTATATTTATGCTTTTTCCACATTTCTTGTCTTCTCATCTGATCCTTCACCTTATATTCTTTTTTTTGCTTTTTGGCACATTCAGTTGCTACCTGATTTTTATCTGCTTCTGGTTTGATTTCCATTCCTGCTTGATGCCAATAAGCTTCTGCTAGATTAAACAGAGAAGTCATCTTAGGTTTATTGTCCTCATATTTCAAAACTTTCACTATGCTTGGGTCTTGTGAGGTCAGCAGATATATGTGGAGTCCCACGACTGCATTACATATAATCAATTTCAAGTAGGTCCATCCCTCCTTCGGAACGCAGAATATATAATCTTGGTATGCACTGATTTTTATAAATCATTTGGTGAGCATGAAGCATCCTTCTTGTTTTCCTATCTAATCTATCCAACACATTTTGGGGCCAGTCAATCACTCCAAAACTGTAAGTTAGGACAGGAAGCGCAAATTGGTTTATAGCTTGGATTTTGTTCCTAGATGTCAGTGCTGTTTTCAGGATTAATTTAAGTCTTCTGAAGTATTCCTTACTAAGTTGTATTCACATTTGTTCATGTTTTATTGCTGATCCGTCATCAATTCCCAAGTATTTATGCACTCCTTCTTGCTCAAGTTCTTTTATATCACATTCTTGTTCCAAACCAATGTTTTCCTGGAGTTGCAGTTTCCCTGCTTTAAATGTTTCTTTTGCACATTTATCAAGACCAAATCATCTGAAAAAGTTTTGACAACTTGCAGTTGTGCTTTCAGTTCCTCATCTGATGAGTTATACAGTTTTAAATCATTGACAAAGAGAAGGTGAGAAGTCTTTACACTTTGTTGTTTTCTAGGAGCCAGATTATAGCCATGGTCTAAGCTGTTGAGTAAACAGTTTAATGGATTAAGGGCAATGCAGAATAGCAGCAGTGACAGAGAGTCAACCTGCAATATCTCCCTTTGAATTTTTATCCCTAGGTTTTTCCACCTGTGCTGAAATTTTTAGTTTTGTTGTTTGCGATCATGCATAATAGATCCTGGTCTGTTCTAATATTGCTCATTGCTTTTATCACATCTATCTTTCTTAGTATTTTGTTGATCTGTTCCTCTTCTATAGTCTTCTAACAGTGACACTTCTTGTCTTAATTGCTTTATAATTTTCTCTATTCGATATTTCCATGATGGTATTCAATTACTCCCCTTCCTTTCCCTCACTACTGTGTTCTTGTGGTAGAACTTTATCAGTTATTAATTTAGCTGCACAGTAATATATCCTATTTACTTCTGTTATATCGCATGGATCTCTATGGACAGTCCTAATTACTGTGTCCATTTTTTATCAGACTTCTGACTTTTTGGGTTTTATTAACCTTCTGCAATCAATTTCTTTCATTGATCTTGATATATCTGTCCATGTCTATTAAATCAAGCAATTCTTCTCTTAGCTCATTTTCTTCCAATCTGAAGGCACATCCCTTGTTTTCAAATTCCTATGGGCATTCTATAGAAGGTTCTATACCATCTTCCTGTGGCACAGTCTCATCAATTTCATCCTGTGCCTTCCGTTGCTCTATCATATTGTATGGTTTATTATATTCTTTATAATAATGGATGTATGGTGTTCCTTAAGTATGGGGCAATGTTTTATCTAGGTGATTTTTATGAATGTAATTGGCCTCTTTGATGTGATTGGTTGAGCTGGGAGGTGTGTAGGTTTTTTAATTGTTTTTAATGGCTGTATTGTGCACTTGCTGGGTCTGATGAAGTCCCCGAATAAGCAGGGACAGAAGCACTTATTTATAAGTGTTATTATTTATTTCTTTTTCAATTAAACATTATTTTTTCATTTGTGGATTCATTTGCTTCACCTGCATTTTCTGGAAAATCTGTTTCTGATTTGTTCAGTATTGAATACTGCACAATTTCTCAGTTGGCTGGTGTGGGATTCGAACCCACAAGCAGTGACTACAGTAATACTGAACATTTATATGAAAAATAAATTATCAGAGCACCGCCTTCTTTTACACTTTATTGATTCATGTTGTTTCAAATGTTGCATTTACACACATGGACAGGTGTCTAGGAGGTCTGTTAACTTACATGTTTACCCTATTCATTTATTGACTGCAATCTAGAGCACATTTCAGACAATGGCCAGACCACAACATTGTCTCTTAATCTGGATATACCACAACATTAAGTAATGGTTGGAAGCTATGCTGCACAGCACTGCATGCTTACTTGCTTTAACTTGCTTTATCAGTTCAGGTATGCACTAACAAATGAAAGTCTTTGAGGTCCCAGGTATTTCATATATGACTGTTAAGACTGCAATATCTGTAGTTACTTTATTTTATTTTCAAGTTTGCATTAATTTATTACTTTATTGATTTTCCTACATACCATGCACTTTCCATATCCTGTCCGAATGCCTTGCATGGGACTGGACATTGTAAGCCCTCTCTTCTGCAGCTGTGCTAAGAGAAGGAAACCATTATGCATAACAGTTTTGCACAGATTCAGCTTGTATATTTATAAATTACTAGAAAACATACTTAGATATCTGTGGGGTGTTCCCATCTTATGCCTCTTGGATCCAGGTATCCAAGGTTCCCATCTTCCTTCGATATAGGTCATCATAACAGTGATGACACCACTCAGCAGTGCAGGGGATACCAGCTGCACTGGTCAGGTTCCTGGCCAAACTGTCCAAGGCCTCAGACTTACACTTGAACCTGAGACTTCCTACATTGTAGGTCATGACCTGTCTAGCGGCTAGGACAGTGAAGGGAACTCATATATCTTCAGATATACTGCAAAGGTGCCTTTAAGTGTAGCACAGCTTTGCTGCGTGGGTTTGCATGGTGCTAAGCACTGCAGAACTACAACAATTAAATGCATCCAGTTTCTATTTTTTAGCTGTCTAGTGTATGTCTGATGTATAAGTGTGCAGTGCCAGGCATAGCTGAATAACACGGTGTATCATGCAAACAAGCACATAAAAATAAAAAATAAATAAAAAAATAGAAATTGAATGTATCCAGTTTCTATTTTTAGATGTCTGGCACATGTCTGATGTATAGTTGCGCAGAACTAAGCATAGCTAATAACATAGTACAAACAAGTACATAAATGTAAAAAATAAAATAAATCCAACTTGGTGTAATAAAATGTCTTGTAGACCTTTTGGTCAAGATTAACAGTCTGAAAGGTATGTGGGTATGCCATTGATCTTACATGGATTCACTATCTGTGTTGTTCTGACCTCCCTTAGGGGTGCACCACAGTTAATATGCATGGTGCACTGCCGAGGGAGAATCATAGCCGTCCACATGGATACATTCCATGTAGGCTCTACATGGAGCCTATATGGACTATATTGAATCCTGTGGATCGGTTTTAGTATAACAGTTCACGTTTAACCTGGTGGTTTTCTTATCTGTATTACAAAATCAGTAAAGATATGTTATAAATAATGAAGCCATTTGCAATTTGAAAGCAAGGACCAACTTTAATTCTTTTTTTCTTATAGAAAATAGCTCCGGTACATGAGAGCACTTTTGCAGGGACTTCCTTATGAAAATTGCCAGGAAGTGCACTGTGTAAATTCTGTCAAGTATAAATAGGACCCAGGAGACCTCACGGCCATCAATAATGTTAAATCAGCACAGGCAAAGCTCCAATTTATGACACATTGTATTTATACCCTTATATTGACACCAAAATTACATTTAGTTAATAAATCTTGGTTTCCAACTTTTCCAGTATGTCCACTGGTTTTGGTAGCGATCTTCCTATAATACTATAACAGTCAACCTTCATTCGGCATTTTGTTAAAAGCATTTATAAAGGCTTGTTTCGCTTCTTTAGGTGACTCAACTGAGTATTTAGTTCCATTCTCCTGGAATACTAAGGTAGAGGGTATCTCATTTGGAATTTGATCCTTTTTCTTGTCAAAATGCACAAAATGGTGACAGTTTCTGTTGATCTTGATTAATTGGATATGGTAAATCCTGGGCAAAAGTAATTTTATTCCCTTTCCATGTTAATGTTTTTTCTTTTAGCAGCTGTTAGAATTTTAAAAGCATCTTGGTAATTTAAAACTCTCATGTATACTTGCTTCCGTTTATCATGTGTTTGTGCTGGTCTAAGTGCCTGGAGTGCTCTCTCAGTGGTAATCTGGTTAGATTCTCCTTGGTTATCTAGAAGACAGATGATAATTTGATGTAAACTTCAATTAGTTTTGGTTGTTTGTACTTTTTGGGTACTCTTCATATCAAAATGTTATTTCTTCTACTTCTTCTTCCAGGTCTAGGATTTTTTGTTGTAGTTTTTTAGTAGTTTTAGTATTGGATTGTGATGTTTCTTATATCTGATTAATTTTTATTTCATTTTCTAGTGTTTTAGCTTCTGTTTTTCTCGAATCTGTCCGCTATTTGGTTCATTGTGTTTCCAAAATTCTACAGTTGGTCTGATTATTGTTGAATTGCTGTTTGTAATGGTTGTTGTAGCACTGTTTTGAAGTCTTCCAAGCCCAGAAAATTGTCTGTTTTGGTTTGTTTGTACCCTTTTGGCCTTCTGGTTGTCTGGTAGTTCTCGATTGTTTAGAAATAATTTCTTTTTCTGGAGTGGTTATCACTGAAAATTTAGATTTAGGTGATTGTATGTCCATGGTTTCTGCTTTATTTGCCATCCTGTATTTCCTTTTGATAATATATGGTTTCACTTCTTTGCAGCCCATTGTACCAGAGCTTCATCTTGAAAGTTGTCCGCACTTCGCAGGTAAGTTTCTACATGTTTATTTATTTATTTTTCCCCTCATCTTTTAAAGCTTACTGGTTAGCAAATGGTTAAGCTAACCTTTAAAACAATTTTGGAGCTTAGCTGACCGTGTTTGTGCTGGTTTAAGCATTGTGTCCCTGCCATTTTCGTCACAGCCATGCTGACATGGTGTTCACAGGTCAGCTGCCATTTTCCTCCCCAAGATAAAATATTCTGATACCTTGTATATAGCATATTTTTGGAATTATTAATGCAAATATGAACAAGCAATATTTGATGCCTGGAGGAGCAGTAGGAGATAACTACAGAAATGACTGGAGGTGCACTCGGCTGTAATGAGGTGTGTGTGTGTGTGTGTGTGTGTGTGTGTGTGTGTGTGTGTGTGTTTGTGAGGTCATGTGTTTTATGCAAGTGTAGGACATCAATGAGAGATGGGTCTTTAAATGACAGAATGCTAGTTATATGTCATCATGCAAGATTTTGTAAGAGTCAGAGGATAGGGAAAAAAAATTAAGCCAGTCTTGGTAGCTGAATTCTTTGGTCCAGTGATATATTTAGTTAGGAACCTCCAGGATCTTTCTAGATGAATGATATGTTTGCATAATTCTTACTAAAATGGGCATTATGTTTTATAACTGATCTGATCGGAGAAAAACTGTTATAGCTTCTTTTTTAATTTCTCCAAGTCTTTTGGGTTTCTAATACCATGATGGGAATGGACCCCATTCCTAAGTCAAAGTATGATTAAAGTTCATGAAATTAGTATTGTTTCAATCTTTGATGTCAGCCAGTAGTGCTCTTTGCAGCATCCGCAATGTGCCCAGTAATGACTCCTTCTGCAGTAGGTATGGAGCTACATATATTGGTAACCTATCTAAATGCAATTGTAAATTCTTTTTATAACACCCATTGCTCCTACTACAATTGGAACTGTCTGGGTATCTTTCTTCCACATTCCTCTCATTTCTGCCTGCAGATCCTGATATTTTATGATGTTGTGTCTCTCTCTACGCAAGACACTGTAGTCACTGGGTGTGGCAATTTCAATGATCAATGTTACTCTTGTCTTCTTTTCTTGGACCACTATATCCGTTTTTCTAGCATCTATCTTTTGAACTGTTGGTAATGGATGATCTCAAGTGATGTAGACTTCATTTCTATGATGCTTTTTGGCTCATGTTTCCAGTGTTTTTTGGCCACTTCAGTACCATAATGCTTGCATAATCTCCAGTGCAACAGTCTCACCACATTATTATGCCATTCAGTATATAGTACTTCTGCCATTAGTATGTCGCAACCAGCAATGAGGTGTGCAACTGTTTTCAATTTGGTTTTACAAAACCTACATTTGTCTGTTTCTCCCTCATGTTTAATGGACTTTATAAACCAACGTGTATGCAACCCACTATCTTGGGCCAATATCAACCTTTCATCTCTTGGTTTGAATTCATCTCTCTTTAACCACATGAGGTTCTTCCAGAAATTTTCTATACTTTAAACTATATTTATGCTTTTTCCACATTTCTTGTCTTCTCATCTGATCCTTCACCTTATATTCTTTTTTTGCTTTTGGCACATTCAGTTGCTACCTGATTTTTATCTGCTTCTGGTTTGATTTCCATTCCTGCTTGATGCCAATAAGCTTCTGCTAGATTAAACAGAGAAGTCATCTTAGGTTTATTGTCCTCATATTTCAAAACTTTCACTATGCTTGGGTCTTGTGAGGTCAGCAGATATATGTGGAGTCCCACGACTGCATTACATATAATCAATTTCAAGTAGGTCCATCCCTCCTTGAACGCAGAATATATAATCTTGGTATGCACTGATTTTTATAAATCATTTGGTGAGCATGAAGCATCCTTCTTGTTTTCCTATCTAATCTATCCAACACATTTTGGGGCCAGTCAATCACTCCAAAATTGTAAGTTAGGACAGGAAGCGCAAATTGGTTTATAGCTTGGATTTTGTTCCTAGATGTCAGTGCTGTTTTCAGGATTAATTTAAGTCTTCTGAAGTATTCCTTACTAAGTTGTATTCACATTTGTTCATGTTTTATTGCTGATCCGTCATCAATTCCCAAGTATTTATGCACTCCTTCTTGCTCAAGTTCTTTTATATCACATTCTTGTTCCAAACCAATGTTTTCCTGGAGTTGCAGTTTCCCTGCTTTAAATGTTTCTTTTGCACATTTATCAAGACCAAATCATCTGAAAAAGTTTTGACAACTTGCAGTTGTGCTTTCAGTTCCTCATCTGATGAGTTATACAGTTTTAAATCATTGACAAAGAGAAGGTGAGAAGTCTTTACACTTTGTTGTTTTCTAGGAGCCAGATTATAGCCATGGTCTAAGCTGTTGAGTAAACAGTTTAATGGATTAAGGGCAATGCAGAATAGCAGCAGTGACAGAGAGTCAACCTGCAATATCTCCCTTTGAATTTTTATCCCTAGGTTTTTCCACCTGTGCTGAAATTTTTAGTTTTGTTGTTTGCGATCATGCATAATAGATCCTGGTCTGTTCTAATATTGCTCATTGCTTTTATCACATCTATCTTTCTTAGTATTTTGTTGATCTGTTCCCTCTTCTATAGTCTTCTAACAGTGACACTTCTTGTCTTAATTGCTTTATAATTTTCTCTATTCGATATTTCCATGATGGTATTCAATTACTCCCCTTCCTTTCCCTCACTACTGTGTTCTTGTGGTAGAACTTTATCAGTTATTAATTTAGCTGCACAGTAATATATCCTATTTACTTCTGTTATATCGCATGGATCTCTATGGACAGTCCTAATTACTGTGTCCATTTTTTATCAGACTTCTGACTTTTGGGTTTTATTAACCTTCTGCAATCAATTTCTTTCATTGATCTTGATATATCTGTCCATGTCTATTAAATCAAGCAATTCTTCTCTTAGCTCATTTTCTTCCAATCTGAAGGCACATCCCTTGTTTTCAAATTCCTATGGGCATTCTATAGAAGGTTCTATACCATCTTCCTGTGGCACAGTCTCATCAATTTCATCCTGTGCCTTCCGTTGCTCTATCATATTGTATGGTTTATTATATTCTTTATAATAATGGATGTATGGTGTTCCTTAAGTATGGGGCGATGTTTTATCTAGGTGATTTTTATGAATGTAATTGGCCTCTTTGATGTGATTGGTTGAGCTGGGAGGTGTGTAGGTTTTTTAATTGTTTTTAATGGCTGTATTGTGCACTTGCTGGGTCTGATGAAGTCCCCGAATAAGCAGGGACAGAAGCACTTATTTATAAGTGTTATTATTTATTTCTTTTTCAATTAAACATTATTTTTTCATTTGTGGATTCATTTGCTTCACCTGCATTTTCTGGAAAATCTGTTTCTGATTTGTTCAGTATTGAATACTGCACAATTTCTCAGTTGGCTGGTGTGGGATTCGAACCCACAAGCAGTGACTACAGTAATACTGAACATTTATATGAAAAAATAAATTATCAGAGCACCGCCTTCTTTTACACTTTATTGATTCATGTTGTTTCAAATGTTGCATTTACACACATGGACAGGTGTCTAGGAGGTCTGTTAACTTACATGTTTACCCTATTCATTTATTGACTGCAATCTAGAGCACATTTCAGACAATGGCCAGACCACAACATTGTCTCTTAATCTGGATATACCACAACATTAAGTAATGGTTGGAAGCTATGCTGCACAGCACTGCATGCTTACTTGCTTTAACTTGCTTTATCAGTTCAGGTATGCACTAACAAATGAAAGTCTTTGAGGTCCCAGGTATTTCATATATGACTGTTAAGACTGCAATATCTGTAGTTACTTTATTTTATTTTCAAGTTTGCATTAATTTATTACTTTATTGATTTTCCTACATACCATGCACTTTCCATATCCTGTCCGAATGCCTTGCATGGGACTGGACATTGTAAGCCCTCTCTTCTGCAGCTGTGCTAAGAGAAGGAAACCATTATGCATAACAGTTTTGCACAGATTCAGCTTGTATATTTATAAATTACTAGAAAACATACTTAGATATCTGTGGGGTGTTCCCATCTTATGCCTCTTGGATCCAGGTATCCAAGGTTCCCATCTTCCTTCGATATAGGTCATCATAACAGTGATGACACCACTCAGCAGTGCAGGGGATACCAGCTGCACTGGTCAGGTTCCTGGCCAAACTGTCCAAGGCCTCAGACTTACACTTGAACCTGAGACTTCCTACATTGTAGGTCATGACCTGTCTAGCGGCTAGGACAGTGAAGGGAACTCATATATCTTCAGATATACTGCAAAGGTGCCTTTAAGTGTAGCACAGCTTTGCTGCGTGGGTTTGCATGGTGCTAAGCACTGCAGAACTACAACAATTAAATGCATCCAGTTTCTATTTTTTAGCTGTCTAGTGTATGTCTGATGTATAAGTGTGCAGTGCCAGGCATAGCTGAATAACACGGTGTATCATGCAAACAAGCACATAAAAATAAAAAATAAATAAAAAATAGAAATTGAATGTATCCAGTTTCTATTTTTAGATGTCTGGCACATGTCTGATGTATAGTTGCGCAGAACTAAGCATAGCTAATAACATAGTACAAACAAGTACATAAATGTAAAAATAAAATAAATCCAACTTGGTGTAATAAAATGTCTTGTAGACCTTTTGGTCAAGATTAACAGTCTGAAAGGTATGTGGGTATGCCATTGATCTTACATGGATTCACTATCTGTGTTGTTCTGACCTCCTTAGGGGTGCACCACAGTTAATATGCATGGTGCACTGCCGAGGGAGAATCATAGCCGTCCACATGGATACATTCCATGTAGGCTCTACATGGAGCCTATATGGACTATATTGAATCCTGTGGATCGGTTTTAGTATAACAGTTCACGTTTAACCTGGTGGTTTTCTTATCTGTATTACAAAATCAGTAAAGATATGTTATAAATAATGAAGCCATTTGCAATTTGAAAGCAAGGACCAACTTTAATTCTTTTTTTCTTATAGAAAATAGCTCCGGTACATGAGAGCACTTTTGCAGGGACTTCCTTATGAAAATTGCCAGGAAGTGCACTGTGTAAATTCTGTCAAGTATAAATAGGACCCAGGAGACCTCACGGCCATCAATAATGTTAAATCAGCACAGGCAAAGCTCCAATTTATGACACATTGTATTTATACCCTTATATTGACACCAAAATTACATTTAGTTAATAAATCTTGGTTTCCAACTTTTCCAGTATGTCCACTGGTTTTTGGTAAGCGATCTTCCTATAATACTATAACAGTCAACCTTCATTCGGGCATTTTGTTAAAAGCATTTATAAAGGCTTGTTTCGCTTCTTTAGGTGACTCAACTGAGTATTTAGTTCCATTCTCCTGGAATACTAAGGTAGAGGGGTATCTCATTTGGAATTTGATCCTTTTTCTTGTCAAAAATGCACAAAATGGTGACAGTTTCTGTTGATCTTGATTAATTGGATATGGTAAATCCTGGGCAAAAGTAATTTTATTCCCTTTCCATGTTAATGTTTTTTCTTTTTAGCAGCTGTTAGAATTTTAAAAGCATCTTGGTAATTTAAAACTCTCATGTATACTTGCTTCCGTTTATCATGTGTTTGTGCTGGTCTAAGTGCCTGGAGTGCTCTCTCAGTGGTAATCTGGTTAGATTCTCCTTGGTTATCTAGAAGACAGATGATAATTTGATGTAAACTTCAATTAGTTTTGGTTGTTTGTACTTTTTTTGGGTACTGTTCATATCAAAATGTTATTTCTTCTACTTCTTCTTCCAGGTCTAGGATTTTTGTTGTAGTTTTTTAGTAGTTTTAGTATTGGATTGTGATGTTTCTTATATCTGATTAATTTTTATTTCATTTTCTAGTGTTTTAGCTTCTGTTTTTTTCTAATCTGTCCGCTATTTGGTTCATTGTGTTTCCAAAATTCTACAGTTGGTCTGATTATTGTTGAATTGCTGTTTGTAATGGTTGTTGTAGCACTGTTTTGAAGTCTTCCAAGCCCAGAAAATTGTCTGTTTTGGTTTGTTTGTACCCTTTTGGCCTTCTGGTTGTCTGGTAGTTCTCGATTGTTTAGAAATAATTTCTTTTTCTGGAGTGGTTATCACTGAAAATTTAGATTTAGGTGATTGTATGTCCATGGTTTCTGCTTTATTTGCCATCCTGTATTTCCTTTTGATAATATATGGTTTCACTTCTTTGCAGCCCATTGTACCAGAGCTTCATCTTGAAAGTTGTCCGCGACTGCAGGTAAGTTTCTACATGTTTATTTATTTATTTTTCCCCTCATCTTTTAAAGCTTACTGGTTAGCAAATGGTTAAGCTAACCTTTAAAACAATTTTGGAGCTTAGCTGACCGTGTTTGTGCTGGTTTAAGCATTGTGTCCCTGCCATTTTCGTCACAGCCATGCTGACATGGTGTTCACAGGTCAGCTGCCATTTTCCTCCCCAAGATAAAATATTCTGATACCTTGTATATAGCATATTTTTGGAATTATTAATGCAAATATGAACAAGCAATATTTGATGCCTGGAGGAGCAGTAGGAGATAACTACAGAAATGACTGGAGGTGCACTCGGCTGTAATGAGGTGTGTGTGTGTGTGTGTGTGTGTGTGTGTGTGTGTGTGTGTGTGTGTTTGTGAGGTCATGTGTTTTATGCAAGTGTAGGACATCAATGAGAGATGGGTCTTTAAATGACAGAATGCTAGTTATATGTCATCATGCAAGATTTTGTAAGAGTCAGAGGATAGGGAAAAAAAATTAAGCCAGTCTTGGTAGCTGAATTCTTTGGTCCAGTGATATATTTAGTTAGGAACCTCCAGGATCTTTCTAGATGAATGATATGTTTGCATAATTCTTACTAAAATGGGCATTATGTTTTATAACTGATCTGATCGGAGAAAAACTGTTATAGCTTCTTTTTAATTTCTCCAAGTCTTTTGGGTTTCTAATACCATGATGGGAATGGACCCCATTCCTAAGTCAAAGTATGATTAAAGTTCATGAAATTAGTATTGTTTCAATCTTTGATGTCAGCCAGTAGTGCTCTTTGCAGCATCCGCAATGTGCCCAGTAATGACTCCTTCTGCAGTAGGTATGGAGCTACATATATTGGTAACCTATCTAAATGCAATTGTAAATTCTTTTTATAACACCCATTGCTCCTACTACAATTGGAACTGTCTGGGTATCTTTCTTCCACATTCCTCTCATTTCTGCCTGCAGATCCTGATATTTTATGATGTTGTGTCTCTCTCACGAAGACACTGTAGTCACTGGGTGTGGCAATTTCAATGATCAATGTTACTCTTGTCTTCTTTTCTTGGACCACTATATCCGTTTTTCTAGCATCTATCTTTTGAACTGTTGGTAATGGATGATCTCAAGTGATGTAGACTTCATTTCTATGATGCTTTTGGCTCATGTTTCCAGTGTTTTTTGGCCACTTCAGTACCATAATGCTTGCATAATCTCCAGTGCAACAGTCTCACCACATTATTATGCCATTCAGTATATAGTACTTCTGCCATTAGTATGTCGCAACCAGCAATGAGGTGTGCAACTGTTTTCAATTTGGTTTTACAAAACCTACATTTGTCTGTTTCTCCCTCATGTTTAATGGACTTTATAAACCAACGTGTATGCAACCCACTATCTTGGGCCAATATCAACCTTTCATCTCTTGGTTTGAATTCATCTCTCTTTAACCACATGAGGTTCTTCCAGAAATTTTCTATACTTTAAACTATATTTATGCTTTTTCCACATTTCTTGTCTTCTCATCTGATCCTTCACCTTATATTCTTTTTTTTGCTTTTTGGCACATTCAGTTGCTACCTGATTTTTATCTGCTTCTGGTTTGATTTCCATTCCTGCTTGATGCCAATAAGCTTCTGCTAGATTAAACAGAGAAGTCATCTTAGGTTTATTGTCCTCATATTTCAAAACTTTCACTATGCTTGGGTCTTGTGAGGTCAGCAGATATATGTGGAGTCCCACGACTGCATTACATATAATCAATTTCAAGTAGGTCCATCCCTCCTTCGGAACGCAGAATATATAATCTTGGTATGCACTGATTTTTATAAATCATTTGGTGAGCATGAAGCATCCTTCTTGTTTTCCTATCTAATCTATCCAACACATTTTGGGGCCAGTCAATCACTCCAAAATTGTAAGTTAGGACAGGAAGCGCAAATTGGTTTATAGCTTGGATTTTGTTCCTAGATGTCAGTGCTGTTTTCAGGATTAATTTAAGTCTTCTGAAGTATTCCTTACTAAGTTGTATTCACATTTGTTCATGTTTTATTGCTGATCCGTCATCAATTCCCAAGTATTTATGCACTCCTTCTTGCTCAAGTTCTTTTATATCACATTCTTGTTCCAAACCAATGTTTTCCTGGAGTTGCAGTTTCCCTGCTTTAAATGTTTCTTTTGCACATTTATCAAGACCAAATCATCTGAAAAAGTTTTGACAACTTGCAGTTGTGCTTTCAGTTCCTCATCTGATGAGTTATACAGTTTTAAATCATTGACAAAGAGAAGGTGAGAAGTCTTTACACTTTGTTGTTTTCTAGGAGCCAGATTATAGCCATGGTCTAAGCTGTTGAGTAAACAGTTTAATGGATTAAGGGCAATGCAGAATAGCAGCAGTGACAGAGAGTCAACCTGCAATATCTCCCTTTGAATTTTTATCCCTAGGTTTTTCCACCTGTGCTGAAATTTTTAGTTTTGTTGTTTGCGATCATGCATAATAGATCCTGGTCTGTTCTAATATTGCTCATTGCTTTTATCACATCTATCTTTCTTAGTATTTTGTTGATCTGTTCCCTCTTCTATAGTCTTCTAACAGTGACACTTCTTGTCTTAATTGCTTTATAATTTTCTCTATTCGATATTTCCATGATGGTATTCAATTACTCCCCTTCCTTTCCCTCACTACTGTGTTCTTGTGGTAGAACTTTATCAGTTATTAATTTAGCTGCACAGTAATATATCCTATTTACTTCTGTTATATCGCATGGATCTCTATGGACAGTCCTAATTACTGTGTCCATTTTTTATCAGACTTCTGACTTTTTGGGTTTTATTAACCTTCTGCAATCAATTTCTTTCATTGATCTTGATATATCTGTCCATGTCTATTAAATCAAGCAATTCTTCTCTTAGCTCATTTTCTTCCAATCTGAAGGCACATCCCTTGTTTTCAAATTCCTATGGGCATTCTATAGAAGGTTCTATACCATCTTCCTGTGGCACAGTCTCATCAATTTCATCCTGTGCCTTCCGTTGCTCTATCATATTGTATGGTTTATTATATTCTTTATAATAATGGATGTATGGTGTTCCTTAAGTATGGGGCGATGTTTTATCTAGGTGATTTTTATGAATGTAATTGGCCTCTTTGATGTGATTGGTTGAGCTGGGAGGTGTGTAGGTTTTTTAATTGTTTTTAATGGCTGTATTGTGCACTTGCTGGGTCTGATGAAGTCCCCGAATAAGCAGGGACAGAAGCACTTATTTATAAGTGTTATTATTTATTTCTTTTCAATTAAACATTATTTTTCATTTGTGGATTCATTTGCTTCACCTGCATTTTCTGGAAAATCTGTTTCTGATTTGTTCAGTATTGAATACTGCACAATTTCTCAGTTGGCTGGTGTGGGATTCGAACCCACAAGCAGTGACTACAGTAATACTGAACATTTATATGAAAAATAAATTATCAGAGCACCGCCTTCTTTTACACTTTATTGATTCATGTTGTTTCAAATGTTGCATTTACACACATGGACAGGTGTCTAGGAGGTCTGTTAACTTACATGTTTACCCTATTCATTTATTGACTGCAGTCTAGAGCACATTTCAGACAATGGCCAGACCACAACATTGTCTCTTAATCTGGATATACCACAACATTAAGTAATGGTTGGAAGCTATGCTGCACAGCACTGCATGCTTACTTGCTTTAACTTGCTTTATCAGTTCAGGTATGCACTAACAAATGAAAGTCTTTGAGGTCCCAGGTATTTCATATATGACTGTTAAGACTGCAATATCTGTAGTTACTTTATTTTATTTTCAAGTTTGCATTAATTTATTACTTTATTGATTTTCCTACATACCATGCACTTTCCATATCCTGTCCGAATGCCTTGCATGGGACTGGACATTGTAAGCCCTAACTTCTGCAGCTGTGCTAAGAGAAGGAAACCATTATGCATAACAGTTTTGCACAGATTCAGCTTGTATATTTATAAATTACTAGAAAACATACTTAGATATCTGTGGGGTGTTCCCATCTTATGCCTCTTGGATCCAGGTATCCAAGGTTCCCATCTTCCTTCGATATAGGTCATCATAACAGTGATGACACCACTCAGCAGTGCAGGGGATACCAGCTGCACTGGTCAGGTTCCTGGCCAAACTGTCCAAGGCCTCAGACTTACACTTGAACCTGAGACTTCCTACATTGTAGGTCATGACCTGTCTAGCGGCTAGGACAGTGAAGGGAACTCATATATCTTCAGATATACTGCAAAGGTGCCTTTAAGTGTAGCACAGCTTTGCTGCGTGGGTTTGCATGGTGCTAAGCACTGCAGAACTACAACAATTAAATGCATCCAGTTTCTATTTTTTAGCTGTCTAGTGTATGTCTGATGTATAAGTGTGCAGTGCCAGGCATAGCTGAATAACACGGTGTATCATGCAAACAAGCACATAAAAATAAAAAATAAATAAAAAAATAGAAATTGAATGTATCCAGTTTCTATTTTTAGATGTCTGGCACATGTCTGATGTATAGTTGCGCAGAACTAAGCATAGCTAATAACATAGTACAAACAAGTACATAAATGTAAAAAATAAAATAAATCCAACTTGGTGTAATAAAATGTCTTGTAGACCTTTTGGTCAAGATTAACAGTCTGAAAGGTATGTGGGTATGCCATTGATCTTACATGGATTCACTATCTGTGTTGTTCTGACCTCCCTTAGGGGTGCACCACAGTTAATATGCATGGTGCACTGCCGAGGGAGAATCATAGCCGTCCACATGGATACATTCCATGTAGGCTCTACATGGAGCCTATATGGACTATATTGAATCCTGTGGATCGGTTTTAGTATAACAGTTCACGTTTAACCTGGTGGTTTTCTTATCTGTATTACAAAATCAGTAAAGATATGTTATAAATAATGAAGCCATTTGCAATTTGAAAGCAAGGACCAACTTTAATTCTTTTTTCTTATAGAAAATAGCTCCGGTACATGAGAGCACTTTTGCAGGGACTTCCTTATGAAAATTGCCAGGAAGTGCACTGTGTAAATTCTGTCAAGTATAAATAGGACCCAGGAGACCTCACGGCCATCAATAATGTTAAATCAGCACAGGCAAAGCTCCAATTTATGACACATTGTATTTATACCCTTATATTGACACCAAAATTACATTTAGTTAATAAATCTTGGTTTCCAACTTTTCCAGTATGTCCACTGGTTTTTGGTAGCGATCTTCCTATAATACTATAACAGTCAACCTTCATTCGGGCATTTTGTTAAAAGCATTTATAAAGGCTTGTTTCGCTTCTTTAGGTGACTCAACTGAGTATTTAGTTCCATTCTCCTGGAATACTAAGGTAGAGGGGTATCTCATTTGGAATTTGATCCTTTTTCTTGTCAAAAATGCACAAAATGGTGACAGTTTCTGTTGATCTTGATTAATTGGATATGGTAAATCCTGGGCAAAAGTAATTTTATTCCCTTTCCATGTTAATGTTTTTTCTTTTTAGCAGCTGTTAGAATTTTAAAAGCATCTTGGTAATTTAAAACTCTCATGTATACTTGCTTCCGTTTATCATGTGTTTGTGCTGGTCTAAGTGCCTGGAGTGCTCTCTCAGTGGTAATCTGGTTAGATTCTCCTTGGTTATCTAGAAGACAGATGATAATTTGATGTAAACTTCAATTAGTTTTGGTTGTTTGTACTTTTTTTTGGGTACTCTTCATATCAAAATGTTATTTCTTCTACTTCTTCTTCCAGGTCTAGGATTTTTTGTTGTAGTTTTTTAGTAGTTTTAGTATTGGATTGTGATGTTTCTTATATCTGATTAATTTTTATTTCATTTTCTAGTGTTTTAGCTTCTGTTTTTTTCTAATCTGTCCGCTATTTGGTTCATTGTGTTTCCAAAATTCTACAGTTGGTCTGATTATTGTTGAATTGCTGTTTGTAATGGTTGTTGTAGCACTGTTTTGAAGTCTTCCAAGCCCAGAAAATTGTCTGTTTTGGTTTGTTTGTACCCTTTTGGCCTTCTGGTTGTCTGGTAGTTCTCGATTGTTTAGAAATAATTTCTTTTTCTGGAGTGGTTATCACTGAAAATTTAGATTTAGGTGATTGTATGTCCATGGTTTCTGCTTTATTTGCCATCCTGTATTTCCTTTTGATAATATATGGTTTCACTTCTTTGCAGCCCATTGTACCAGAGCTTCATCTTGAAAGTTGTCCGCACTCGCAGGTAAGTTTCTACATGTTTATTTATTTATTTTTCCCCTCATCTTTTAAAGCTTACTGGTTAGCAAATGGTTAAGCTAACCTTTAAAACAATTTTGGAGCTTAGCTGACCGTGTTTGTGCTGGTTTAAGCATTGTGTCCCTGCCATTTTCGTCACAGCCATGCTGACATGGTGTTCACAGGTCAGCTGCCATTTTCCTCCCCAAGATAAAATATTCTGATACCTTGTATATAGCATATTTTTGGAATTATTAATGCAAATATGAACAAGCAATATTTGATGCCTGGAGGAGCAGTAGGAGATAACTACAGAAATGACTGGAGGTGCACTCGGCTGTAATGAGGTGTGTGTGTGTGTGTGTGTGTGTGTGTGTGTGTGTGTGTTTGTGAGGTCATGTGTTTTATGCAAGTGTAGGACATCAATGAGGGATGGGTCTTTAAATGACAGAATGCTAGTTATATGTCATCATGCAAGATTTTGTAAGAGTCAGAGGATAGGGAAAAAAAATTAAGCCAGTCTTGGTAGCTGAATTCTTTGGTCCAGTGATATATTTAGTTAGGAACCTCCAGGATCTTTCTAGATGAATGATATGTTTGCATAATTCTTACTAAAATGGGCATTATGTTTTATAACTGATCTGATCGGAGAAAAACTGTTATAGCTTCTTTTTAATTTCTCCAAGTCTTTTGGGTTTCTAATACCATGATGGGAATGGACCCCATTCCTAAGTCAAAGTATGATTAAAGTTCATGAAATTAGTATTGTTTCAATCTTTGATGTCAGCCAGTAGTGCTCTTTGCAGCATCCGCAATGTGCCCAGTAATGACTCCTTCTGCAGTAGGTATGGAGCTACATATATTGGTAACCTATCTAAATGCAATTGTAAATTCTTTTATAACACCCATTGCTCCTACTACAATTGGAACTGTCTGGGTATCTTTCTTCCACATTCCTCTCATTTCTGCCTGCAGATCCTGATATTTTATGATGTTGTGTCTCTCTCTACGCAAGACACTGTAGTCACTGGGTGTGGCAATTTCAATGATCAATGTTACTCTTGTCTTCTTTTCTTGGACCACTATATCCGTTTTTCTAGCATCTATCTTTTGAACTGTTGGTAATGGATGATCTCAAGTGATGTAGACTTCATTTCTATGATGCTTTTTGGCTCATGTTTCCAGTGTTTTTTGGCCACTTCAGTACCATAATGCTTGCATAATCTCCAGTGCAACAGTCTCACCACATTATTATGCCATTCAGTATATAGTACTTCTGCCATTAGTATGTCGCAACCAGCAATGAGGTGTGCAACTGTTTTCAATTTGGTTTTACAAAACCTACATTTGTCTGTTTCTCCCTCATGTTTAATGGACTTTATAAACCAACGTGTATGCAACCCACTATCTTGGGCCAATATCAACCTTTCATCTCTTGGTTTGAATTCATCTCTCTTTAACCACATGAGGTTCTTCCAGAAATTTTCTATACTTTAAACTATATTTATGCTTTTTCCACATTTCTTGTCTTCTCATCTGATCCTTCACCTTATATTCTTTTTTTTGCTTTTTGGCACATTCAGTTGCTACCTGATTTTTATCTGCTTCTGGTTTGATTTCCATTCCTGCTTGATGCCAATAAGCTTCTGCTAGATTAAACAGAGAAGTCATCTTAGGTTTATTGTCCTCATATTTCAAAACTTTCACTATGCTTGGGTCTTGTGAGGTCAGCAGATATATGTGGAGTCCCACGACTGCATTACATATAATCAATTTCAAGTAGGTCCATCCCTCCTTCGAACGCAGAATATATAATCTTGGTATGCACTGATTTTTATAAATCATTTGGTGAGCATGAAGCATCCTTCTTGTTTTCCTATCTAATCTATCCAACACATTTTGGGGCCAGTCAATCACTCCAAAACTGTAAGTTAGGACAGGAAGCGCAAATTGGTTTATAGCTTGGATTTTGTTCCTAGATGTCAGTGCTGTTTTCAGGATTAATTTAAGTCTTCTGAAGTATTCCTTACTAAGTTGTATTCACATTTGTTCATGTTTTATTGCTGATCCGTCATCAATTCCCAAGTATTTATGCACTCCTTCTTGCTCAAGTTCTTTTATATCACATTCTTGTTCCAAACCAATGTTTTCCTGGAGTTGCAGTTTCCTGCTTTAAATGTTTCTTTTGCACATTTATCAAGACCAAATCATCTGAAAAAGTTTTGACAACTTGCAGTTGTGCTTTCAGTTCCTCATCTGATGAGTTATACAGTTTTAAATCATTGACAAAGAGAAGGTGAGAAGTCTTTACACTTTGTTGTTTTCTAGGAGCCAGATTATAGCCATGGTCTAAGCTGTTGAGTAAACAGTTTAATGGATTAAGGGCAATGCAGAATAGCAGCAGTGACAGAGAGTCAACCTGCAATATCTCCCTTTGAATTTTTATCCCTAGGTTTTTCCACCTGTGCTGAAATTTTTAGTTTTGTTGTTTGCGATCATGCATAATAGATCCTGGTCTGTTCTAATATTGCTCATTGCTTTTATCACATCTATCTTTCTTAGTATTTTGTTGATCTGTTCCTCTTCTATAGTCTTCTAACAGTGACACTTCTTGTCTTAATTGCTTTATAATTTTCTCTATTCGATATTTCCATGATGGTATTCAATTACTCCCCTTCCTTTCCCTCACTACTGTGTTCTTGTGGTAGAACTTTATCAGTTATTAATTTAGCTGCACAGTAATATATCCTATTTACTTCTGTTATATCGCATGGATCTCTATGGACAGTCCTAATTACTGTGTCCATTTTTTATCAGACTTCTGACTTTTCGGGTTTTATTAACCTTCTGCAATCAATTTCTTTCATTGATCTTGATATATCTGTCCATGTCTATTAAATCAAGCAATTCTTCTCTTAGCTCATTTTCTTCCAATCTGAAGGCACATCCCTTGTTTTCAAATTCCTATGGGCATTCTATAGAAGGTTCTATACCATCTTCCTGTGGCACAGTCTCATCAATTTCATCCTGTGCCTTCCGTTGCTCTATCATATTGTATGGTTTATTATATTCTTTATAATAATGGATGTATGGTGTTCCTTAAGTATGGGGCGATGTTTTATCTAGGTGATTTTTATGAATGTAATTGGCCTCTTTGATGTGATTGGTTGAGCTGGGAGGTGTGTAGGTTTTTTAATTGTTTTTAATGGCTGTATTGTGCACTTGCTGGGTCTGATGAAGTCCCCGAATAAGCAGGGACAGAAGCACTTATTTATAAGTGTTATTATTTATTTCTTTTTCAATTAAACATTATTTTTTCATTTGTGGATTCATTTGCTTCACCTGCATTTTCTGGAAAATCTGTTTCTGATTTGTTCAGTATTGAATACTGCACAATTTCTCAGTTGGCTGGTGTGGGATTCGAACCCACAAGCAGTGACTACAGTAATACTGAACATTTATATGAAAAAATAAATTATCAGAGCACCGCCTTCTTTTACACTTTATTGATTCATGTTGTTTCAAATGTTGCATTTACACACATGGACAGGTGTCTAGGAGGTCTGTTAACTTACATGTTTACCCTATTCATTTATTGACTGCAGTCTAGAGCACATTTCAGACAATGGCCAGACCACAACATTGTCTCTTAATCTGGATATACCACAACATTAAGTAATGGTTGGAAGCTATGCTGCACAGCACTGCATGCTTACTTGCTTTAACTTGCTTTATCAGTTCAGGTATGCACTAACAAATGAAAGTCTTTGAGGTCCCAGGTATTTCATATATGACTGTTAAGACTGCAATATCTGTAGTTACTTTATTTTATTTTCAAGTTTGCATTAATTTATTACTTTATTGATTTTCCTACATACCATGCACTTTCCATATCCTGTCCGAATGCCTTGCATGGGACTGGACATTGTAAGCCCTCTCTTCTGCAGCTGTGCTAAGAGAAGGAAACCATTATGCATAACAGTTTTGCACAGATTCAGCTTGTATATTTATAAATTACTAGAAAACATACTTAGATATCTGTGGGGTGTTCCCATCTTATGCCTCTTGGATCCAGGTATCCAAGGTTCCCATCTTCCTTCGATATAGGTCATCATAACAGTGATGACACCACTCAGCAGTGCAGGGGATACCAGCTGCACTGGTCAGGTTCCTGGCCAAACTGTCCAAGGCCTCAGACTTACACTTGAACCTGAGACTTCCTACATTGTAGGTCATGACCTGTCTAGCGGCTAGGACAGTGAAGGGAACTCATATATCTTCAGATATACTGCAAAGGTGCCTTTAAGTGTAGCACAGCTTTGCTGCGTGGGTTTGCATGGTGCTAAGCACTGCAGAACTACAACAATTAAATGCATCCAGTTTCTATTTTTTAGCTGTCTAGTGTATGTCTGATGTATAAGTGTGCAGTGCCAGGCATAGCTGAATAACACGGTGTATCATGCAAACAAGCACATAAAAATAAAAAATAAATAAAAAATAGAAATTGAATGTATCCAGTTTCTATTTTTAGATGTCTGGCACATGTCTGATGTATAGTTGCAGAACTAAGCATAGCTAATAACATAGTACAAACAAGTACATAAATGTAAAAAATAAAATAAATCCAACTTGGTGTAATAAAATGTCTTGTAGACCTTTTGGTCAAGATTAACAGTCTGAAAGGTATGTGGGTATGCCATTGATCTTACATGGATTCACTATCTGTGTTGTTCTGACCTCCCTTAGGGGTGCACCACAGTTAATATGCATGGTGCACTGCCGAGGGAGAATCATAGCCGTCCACATGGATACATTCCATGTAGGCTCTACATGGAGCCTATATGGACTATATTGAATCCTGTGGATCGGTTTTAGTATAACAGTTCACGTTTAACCTGGTGGTTTTCTTATCTGTATTACAAAATCAGTAAAGATATGTTATAAATAATGAAGCCATTTGCAATTTGAAAGCAAGGACCAACTTTAATTCTTTTTTTCTTATAGAAAATAGCTCCGGTACATGAGAGCACTTTTGCAGGGACTTCCTTATGAAAATTGCCAGGAAGTGCACTGTGTAAATTCTGTCAAGTATAAATAGGACCCAGGAGACCTCACGGCCATCAATAATGTTAAATCAGCACAGGCAAAGCTCCAATTTATGACACATTGTATTTATACCCTTATATTGACACCAAAATTACATTTAGTTAATAAATCTTGGTTTCCAACTTTTCCAGTATGTCCACTGGTTTTTGGTAAGCGATCTTCCTATAATACTATAACAGTCAACCTTCATTCGGGCATTTTGTTAAAAGCATTTATAAAGGCTTGTTTCGCTTCTTTAGGTGACTCAACTGAGTATTTAGTTCCATTCTCCTGGAATACTAAGGTAGAGGGGTATCTCATTTGGAATTTGATCCTTTTTCTTGTCAAAATGCACAAAATGGTGACAGTTTCTGTTGATCTTGATTAATTGGATATGGTAAATCCTGGGCAAAAGTAATTTTATTCCCTTTCCATGTTAATGTTTTTTCTTTTAGCAGCTGTTAGAATTTTAAAAGCATCTTGGTAATTTAAAACTCTCATGTATACTTGCTTCCGTTTATCATGTGTTTGTGCTGGTCTAAGTGCCTGGAGTGCTCTCTCAGTGGTAATCTGGTTAGATTCTCCTTGGTTATCTAGAAGACAGATGATAATTTGATGTAAACTTCAATTAGTTTTGGTTGTTTGTACTTTTTGGGTACTCTTCATATCAAAATGTTATTTCTTCTACTTCTTCTTCCAGGTCTAGGATTTTTGTTGTAGTTTTTAGTAGTTTTAGTATTGGATTGTGATGTTTCTTATATCTGATTAATTTTTATTTCATTTTCTAGTGTTTTAGCTTCTGTTTTTCTAATCTGTCCGCTATTTGGTTCATTGTGTTTCCAAAATTCTACAGTTGGTCTGATTATTGTTGAATTGCTGTTTGTAATGGTTGTTGTAGCACTGTTTTGAAGTCTTCCAAGCCCAGAAAATTGTCTGTTTTGGTTTGTTTGTACCCTTTTGGCCTTCTGGTTGTCTGGTAGTTCTCGATTGTTTAGAAATAATTTCTTTTTCTGGAGTGGTTATCACTGAAAATTTAGATTTAGGTGATTGTATGTCCATGGTTTCTGCTTTATTTGCCATCCTGTATTTCCTTTTGATAATATATGGTTTCACTTCTTTGCAGCCCATTGTACCAGAGCTTCATCTTGAAAGTTGTCCGCACTTCAGGTAAGTTTCTACATGTTTATTTATTTATTTTTCCCCTCATCTTTTAAAGCTTACTGGTTAGCAAATGGTTAAGCTAACCTTTAAAACAATTTTGGAGCTTAGCTGACCGTGTTTGTGCTGGTTTAAGCATTGTGTCCCTGCCATTTTCGTCACAGCCATGCTGACATGGTGTTCACAGGTCAGCTGCCATTTTCCTCCCCAAGATAAAATATTCTGATACCTTGTATATAGCATATTTTTGGAATTATTAATGCAAATATGAACAAGCAATATTTGATGCCTGGAGGAGCAGTAGGAGATAACTACAGAAATGACTGGAGGTGCACTCGGCTGTAATGAGGTGTGTGTGTGTGTGTGTGTGTGTGTGTGTGTGTGTTTGTGAGGTCATGTGTTTTATGCAAGTGTAGGACATCAATGAGGGATGGGTCTTTAAATGACAGAATGCTAGTTATATGTCATCATGCAAGATTTTGTAAGAGTCAGAGGATAGGGAAAAAAAATTAAGCCAGTCTTGGTAGCTGAATTCTTTGGTCCAGTGATATATTTAGTTAGGAACCTCCAGGATCTTTCTAGATGAATGATATGTTTGCATAATTCTTACTAAAATGGGCATTATGTTTTATAACTGATCTGATCGGAGAAAAACTGTTATAGCTTCTTTTTAATTTCTCCAAGTCTTTTGGGTTTCTAATACCATGATGGGAATGGACCCCATTCCTAAGTCAAAGTATGATTAAAGTTCATGAAATTAGTATTGTTTCAATCTTTGATGTCAGCCAGTAGTGCTCTTTGCAGCATCCGCAATGTGCCCAGTAATGACTCCTTCTGCAGTAGGTATGGAGCTACATATATTGGTAACCTATCTAAATGCAATTGTAAATTCTTTTTATAACACCCATTGCTCCTACTACAATTGGAACTGTCTGGGTATCTTTCTTCCACATTCCTCTCATTTCTGCCTGCAGATCCTGATATTTTATGATGTTGTGTCTCTCTCTACGCAAGACACTGTAGTCACTGGGTGTGGCAATTTCAATGATCAATGTTACTCTTGTCTTCTTTTCTTGGACCACTATATCCGTTTTTCTAGCATCTATCTTTTGAACTGTTGGTAATGGATGATCTCAAGTGATGTAGACTTCATTTCTATGATGCTTTTTGGCTCATGTTTCCAGTGTTTTTTGGCCACTTCAGTACCATAATGCTTGCATAATCTCCAGTGCAACAGTCTCACCACATTATTATGCCATTCAGTATATAGTACTTCTGCCATTAGTATGTCGCAACCAGCAATGAGGTGTGCAACTGTTTTCAATTTGGTTTTACAAAACCTACATTTGTCTGTTTCTCCCTCATGTTTAATGGACTTTATAAACCAACGTGTATGCAACCCACTATCTTGGGCCGCCAATATCAACCTTTCATCTCTTGGTTTGAATTCATCTCTCTTTAACCACATGAGGTTCTTCCAGAAATTTTCTATACTTTAAACTATATTTATGCTTTTTCCACATTTCTTGTCTTCTCATCTGATCCTTCACCTTATATTCTTTTTTTGCTTTTGGCACATTCAGTTGCTACCTGATTTTTATCTGCTTCTGGTTTGATTTCCATTCCTGCTTGATGCCAATAAGCTTCTGCTAGATTAAACAGAGAAGTCATCTTAGGTTTATTGTCCTCATATTTCAAAACTTTCACTATGCTTGGGTCTTGTGAGGTCAGCAGATATATGTGGAGTCCCACGACTGCATTACATATAATCAATTTCAAGTAGGTCCATCCCTCCTTGAACGCAGAATATATAATCTTGGTATGCACTGATTTTTATAAATCATTTGGTGAGCATGAAGCATCCTTCTTGTTTTCCTATCTAATCTATCCAACACATTTTGGGGCCAGTCAATCACTCCAAAACTGTAAGTTAGGACAGGAAGCGCAAATTGGTTTATAGCTTGGATTTTGTTCCTAGATGTCAGTGCTGTTTTCAGGATTAATTTAAGTCTTCTGAAGTATTCCTTACTAAGTTGTATTCACATTTGTTCATGTTTTATTGCTGATCCGTCATCAATTCCCAAGTATTTATGCACTCCTTCTTGCTCAAGTTCTTTTATATCACATTCTTGTTCCAAACCAATGTTTTCCTGGAGTTGCAGTTTCCTGCTTTAAATGTTTCTTTTGCACATTTATCAAGACCAAATCATCTGAAAAAGTTTTGACAACTTGCAGTTGTGCTTTCAGTTCCTCATCTGATGAGTTATACAGTTTTAAATCATTGACAAAGAGAAGGTGAGAAGTCTTTACACTTTGTTGTTTTCTAGGAGCCAGATTATAGCCATGGTCTAAGCTGTTGAGTAAACAGTTTAATGGATTAAGGGCAATGCAGAATAGCAGCAGTGACAGAGAGTCAACCTGCAATATCTCCCTTTGAATTTTTATCCCTAGGTTTTTCCACCTGTGCTGAAATTTTTAGTTTTGTTGTTTGCGATCATGCATAATAGATCCTGGTCTGTTCTAATATTGCTCATTGCTTTTATCACATCTATCTTTCTTAGTATTTTGTTGATCTGTTCCCTCTTCTATAGTCTTCTAACAGTGACACTTCTTGTCTTAATTGCTTTATAATTTTCTCTATTCGATATTTCCATGATGGTATTCAATTACTCCCCTTCCTTTCCCTCACTACTGTGTTCTTGTGGTAGAACTTTATCAGTTATTAATTTAGCTGCACAGTAATATATCCTATTTACTTCTGTTATATCGCATGGATCTCTATGGACAGTCCTAATTACTGTGTCCATTTTTTATCAGACTTCTGACTTTTTGGGTTTTATTAACCTTCTGCAATCAATTTCTTTCATTGATCTTGATATATCTGTCCATGTCTATTAAATCAAGCAATTCTTCTCTTAGCTCATTTTCTTCCAATCTGAAGGCACATCCCTTGTTTTCAAATTCCTATGGGCATTCTATAGAAGGTTCTATACCATCTTCCTGTGGCACAGTCTCATCAATTTCATCCTGTGCCTTCCGTTGCTCTATCATATGGGAACTCAATGGCCTATCACTCCTCAACATTAACTGCATCAGTTTCCTGTTCCTTCCCTTGCTTCTAGCTTCAAGTGAATGCTTATACTGGTTTTCTGTGGAAGGCTCCAAATTATCTTCATATGGCACCTGACCAATTGCTTCCTGTTCACCTGGTTTCCCCTTAATTTGGACATCCATTACTCTATCCTGTTGTGGTGCTTTCTGAATTAGATTTTTTATACTAAATCCTTCACTTTGCAGGTACTCCATGACCTCAGTTTCTATTTCCTTAACTTCTCCATTACTAATCTCCTTTTCTACTTTTCCTCTTTGTCTTCTTATTTTTTGTATTGTAGTTTTCCATGTCTGAATTCCTTTGCCTGTATTTCTCTTCAGATATCTTTGGTACTACTCTTTTTGTATTGATTAGTTTTGCTTTCTCCTTTGCAAGAATATTACACCATATTAAATCTCTTTTTCTTTCCCATGTCCATATTTCTTCTTCAGATGTTTCCTGATCTTCCTGTTTCTCCCTGCTTTGGGCATTCACTTCATCCTGCTGTGATGTAACCTGTGTTAGACCTTCTACATCAAATCCTTCACTTCGCAGGCACTCCATAACTTCAACTTCTATTTTTTAACTTCTACTTTACTGATCTTCTTTTCTACGTTCTATCTTTGTGACATTATTTTTTACTGTGAAATTGTCCATATCTGGATGCATTTGCCTGTATTTCTCTTCAAATATCTTTAGGGCTGCCTTCTTTACATTGATTAATTTGGCTTTCTCATTTGCATAAATATTGCACCATATCAGATCTCTCTTTCTTTCCCATGTCCATATTTCTCATAATTCTGTTTTATACTTTTCAAATATCTCTTGGTTTTGTTTATATTTTTACACTTCCTTAGATGCTTCTTTTTCCAAGAAGATCAAGATTTCTTGATCTATATACTGTTTCTCACAAATCTGTTGTATTAATGAACACACATTTTTGTTTGAAGCTTCTGACAGCTTTTCTTGTGGAAGTATATTTCTTTCCACTAATTTCTCTCTTAATCGTTTTGTATATCTTGAGTCTGGAAATTATGGACTTTTTGCATAATAGTAACAATACATAATTTCTTTCTTATCCTCAAGAGTCTACTTTATCGTCTTTATGGCTCTTCTTTGGTTTACCAGTTTTTGTGTTTTTTTGTGGACTGCTACTTCCTTCTACAACAGGGGGTTCATCCTCCCCCTGGGCCTGATCCCATTGTAGGAATGTTTCCGTATTTTGAGGATTCTACACTGTCATCTTTTCCAGTCCTAGGGCCTGGCCTGGCCCCATTGTAGGAATGTTTCCATATTTTGAGGATTCTACACTGTCATCTTTTCCAGTCCTGGCATCAGTGCGCCTACCAGGATTGGGCACTTTTTTATCCTGGGTCTTTTGCACCCAGCTATCCTTTTTAGTTTTTGACCTACTTCTGTCCATGATATATGCTATATAAATACAGTCTGTATATCAGTATTGCCTTGGTGAGATTTTGTGAAAACAGGGTCCACCTCGTAAAGATACTCACCAAGACTTGAGGATGAATCTGGCTCTGCTGCTATGCAACACAATTTAAAAGCTACAGTTAAAAGTTGCAGTTGCACACTACCTTGAAGTCCTGGATGCCATAGACAGTACACACGTAGAAATCAAATCACCACCCAGGGAACAGGGAAGAGTATACATAAATAATAAGGACTACCGCTCTATTAACTGCCAGGCATACCTCTCAACCTCTTAGAGCAAGAAATCTGTAAAAAGCCATAAATAAAAGTGTTAGGAAGGCCCAAAAATAGGGACAAATTTTGAATATTGCTCTTACAAACTTAGAAAGTTGATAGAATAACAGGTTTAGCATTAGCATGAATTTTCTGAAAGCTATGAAGTCTGAAATTCAAATGTCTGTCATTATTTTCTAACTTCAGTCTTTAATGATTTGCCACTAATTTTCCAGAAAAACACAATTTTATGAAAAATGGACAAAAAAATATGAGGCAAAAATCTGAACATTCTGCAAAAATCTGTACAGTTGAGATGTATGCTGCCAGGTCATTTGTAAAGCTAAGGGAATCATCTTGAATGTGTGTGCTGGCAATCCAGGCAGTTACCAGGACCCCCATATTTAGCACAACTGTCAACTCTATGAGATGTTTACTGGGGGGGGGGGTATTCCACAGGGTCATTTACTGAGGGATGCAGGTTATGTATTGGAATTGTGGCTGATAATGCCCATTGGAAATGCAGACACACCAACTGAAGAATGCTATAATGAGGCACATGCTCAAACAAGAAATATCATAGAGAATGTGTTTGGGCTGCTGAAGCCATGGTTCAGGTACCTAGATACATATGGGAGAGCCCTGTACTGCAATCCCCATACATGTGCTGAAATATTCATCCTCTATGCTGTGCTTCACAACATTATCTTGAGAAAAAACTTTAGCAGAAACTGCAATTGGAAGGGCCACACATCCCACCACCACTGGCAAGCTCATCACAGCCACACACAGGTGAGGAATCAGAGGGGGGACCAGCAGCTGCTGTGGGAATAGGCAGACATAGACATATACAATATGGCCTTACACTGGCCAAAAGGCAATGAATAACGTGCACACACACACACACACACACACACACACACACACACACACACACACACACACATACACGCTACCTAAGGGGCTAAAACCTACCTTTATCATACGCACATATATACAGTAACATTGATGCCAGGGAACACAGACAACCTTTACATACCCATGTAATGGCTGTGTACTGCTCACATCAGACAGTCAGCCCTGAATTAAAACTCTTGCAGTTGCTGGATTTCCAAGGTATGTGTTGACCCTGGAACAGAAAAATAAATGTCTAAGAATACAAAGGAATGGCATATCCTTGCATACTGTTACTTGGTAATGTTAGTAAGTATAAGTTGGGTGATTTTTACAGTAATTACATCAAGATGTGACAACATGGGCTTATGTGAACATGTGTCCTCTGTCAGCTATTAGGCCTTACATCCAAAATGTACAGATTTTTACTGAATGTCCACATTTTGGCCTCATATGTTTGTAAAGGCAAATCATTAAAGAGTGAAGTTAGAAAATAATGACACAAATTTCAGTTTCAGACTTCATATCTCCCAGAACAAACAAAAATAGTAAGTCAAAACCTGTTATTCCAGCAACTCTCTAAGTTTGTAAGACCACACTGTTTAAAAAAATTTCCCCACTGTTGGGCCTTTGTCACACTTTCATTTATGTCTTAGCCCAGCTTTGTTGGTAAGAGTTTGGGAGGGATGTTCACATTACAAAAACCTGTAAGCAAGCAGTACAATTTGCAAAACAGCATCACAAAAACACATATACTAAGCAGTAAGTCAGCTATGCACCCTGAGCATCAGACAAAAAACGTATTTATCCCTGAATCCAAAAGATAGAAAACAAGAATATGGCAATGTTATCATGATTTGCACAAGGTATTTTGTGTGTGTGTGGGGGGGGGGGGAGACCTAGGCTGGCACAAAAGGTAGTGAGTGTGTGTGAGTAAGTAAAAGAAACAGGCAGACATCTAGATAAAGTATCTGACAGAATTTGACAGAATGAGCTTTGACCCTCATGACTGACCCATGTAACTGTTATGTGTGTGAGTATCTGCAAGCTACCTGAACTTGATTGATGTCTGCTGGATGAGCTCTCCTCATGAGTATGCCTAAGACCATGACCTCATAGCCTGCCACATCTGTGTGTGGACACCTCAACCACTGATGGAGCAGTGACGTAGTGCCAGTATGGGAGCATGATTGGGCACAGCCACATTGGCTAACATCTGATGATGTGGCTGACACACGCCCATTTGGATGTCGTCCCCCTCCCAACAAATGTTCCATCTCAGTCACCACCTGTTCCCAAATGTCATTCATCCAATCCATTGAGTCAGCAACATGGTGGAGGCAGTCATGCCTGTTAGCCTGTGCCACATCTGCAACCCTAAGCATTTCCTTGGAGCCCTATTGGAATGTGCCTGCTCCTCCATGACAGCCCTAAACATATGTTGAGCGGCACTGGAAGATCAGGTGAAGGATGGACAGCAGGCCTCCTTCAAGCACCCCTAACAACCCTCCTGTGTGGCACCTCAATCAAACCTTGGCTACAGGCATTGAAGCTGCAGTAACCACACTACCCTGATCAAGTGTCTCATCCTCCACCTGTCAAATATCTGAGGGCTCACTGGAATGGGTTTGCGTAGGCCTACTGGCTGTGACCAATGGAATTACAGGGGATGGCTGAATATCAAGCTCAGTGTCAGTGTCAACCTCTGCACTTTCTGGCTGTGCCTCTGCTTGCCCACCATCATCAGAGTCTGCCGATACTCTGACATCAGGTGGTAGAAGCCCCACACTTTCACTGTTAGGATCACTTATGATAATAAGCAACAAACACACAAAAGAAATTAATAGTTACACTACTGCAGTTCATTATATGCTAACAAACTAACACTGGTGCAACTTTCACAGTCGGTACAGCAATACACCTACAGTCCTGACACCCACCTCACACATACAGATAAATGAATATTTCTGTGAAATGCTCATTGATACTGAAATAAAAATGTTTGGCTTACCATGTGCAGATGACTTCACACTTGCTAGAGAGGATGGTCCTGGAAGATGGAAGGACACTATCCTCACAATAACAATAACACAGGGGGAAAGTTTAACTGAAACTTGGATGACATACCCACCCAAGCCCATGTGTAATGAGTCAGAATGTGTTGTTAGCTGTATCAGTCTATAACTAGATCCCTCCCAAAAAAAAATTAAACCAACTTAAGTATTGATTTCAATATTTTACTATAGAAGAAATATTTAAAAATTGACATAGGTAAGCCCACCTGGAAGCTCCTCCTGGGACATACTTGTCCTCCCTGAAATAGTAGCTCCAATATGTATACTTTCAACTGAGTTCTCTGGATCCTTGACAGTGGACAGGAAATATTCATTTGGTGTCAGTGGTGGCTCTGTAGCAGCACACTCTGCCTCAGTAGCTATCTATCCACTGGCCACTGCAGTTGGTCTCTTCCAGGCCAATGAAATCATGTTAGTGGTGCCATGATGCACTTGATTATATGGCTTGTTGCATCTCCCAACAGTGTTCACATCGTTCACTATCTAGTTCCAAATTTGCATTCTTCCAGACGTATCCCCATGTCCTCTCTCAAACAGAAAGGGACCATGTTGCCAAAATGGTTGGACAATGATGTCATTTTCTGAGTCACTGAAGGGGGTTTTCTGGGATTGGAATGTTTGGGTGCCACAGTCTTAGTTGACATAAAACACAAAAGAAGGATACTAAACAGAAATATCACAAAATAAAAGTCCTGCTTAGATATAACACACAGTTTTTCAATATTACCCATTGGAGAAACAAAACCCTTTTTCAGTTATACAAATATAAAAAAGGGTTATGTGGCTGTAACATATCATAGTCACACACAAACCAAGGTTTGATCCAAAACAAGGAGTAACAATAGCAAAACAAACCTCTGTATAAACATTTTGGTTGTGCCAATACAGAAATGGAACTTGGCTCCCCGCCCCCAAAATGACAGGCAAATGACATTTTTATACAAAACAAAGCAATAAAACAGCAGTGAATTATTATAAGTACTATCAAACGCACCCCCCCAAACATGTGCAAACATTTACCATAGAACAATCATTTTTATACAATTGCCAGTCACCTCTATCTGTGCCCAGCACTCCCCTATAGGTGTCTATGGGCCATCCTAGTAGGCTAACACTTCTGTGTCATTGACAATATAGGACATTTATATTTCACTAAAATAACAATAGAAGAGTACAAAGAGAAACAGTTGTAATATTATGATGAAAGTTAATAAGGCTGTGGATCTGAGGAAGTAAAATGCCCTGACAAAAATGCCTATGCTATCAGTAAACTTCTAAGACATGCATACAGATAAAAGTAGCATTTGATAATGTGTGTATATATATATATATATATATATATATATATATATATATATATATATATATTTTTTTTCCTAGTGACATGTGAGCAAATCCAGCATATAACTGAAAAAATGCAATCATACCTTATCAAGATCAGTAGTTTTCTGTGCAGATAAATCCAACGTAATAGCAATCTTCTTCTGTATTATCCACATACACAAGTCTCCTCACTTTCAGGTTTCCTAGTTACACGGTTACCTTTTTATAGTGTAGGTTTGGGCCTGTGAACATGGTAAATATGCAAATGAGGTGTGAACTCATTAGAATTGCTGAATCCCAAATTCTTGACTCTGTGTATCAGATGTAAACTTAGTGCAGGCACTCCCCTCAGTGTTTTTTACTAATGAATTGCAACTGTGAATGATTACTGGTATGGATAAGGAAAACACAACAGCAATTCACACCCCCTTACCTCCAATAGGTGTGCCAGCCAGGTTGGACTTACAAAGTGTAGAAGTAATTGTATCAAGGTTTTAAATGTAAGCAAGTAGCATACATTTTACAGTTTTTGTTCAGTAATATCCAACTTCCCCTGCATTTCTTGACAACTGTATATTATTGCCATTTAATATTCTTACACAGTTTAAGGACAATGGTACAGAATGCCTTACAGACTGCATGTCTCAGATTACTGCTCACATAAGAGAAGAATGAACACCATACAAAGATAAGACTGAGCTGCAGTTTTGCAAACAGTTATAAATGGTTGTGTGATCACTCATTGCAGTACATCTGAAATTAACACATGGGTACAAACAACTCAGAAGTGTACAAGTGCCATGTGTATTGTTAAAACAGTGGATGATTTTGGACTTGCTTATATGCACAATGATTTTCATTCTTGCTGCAAAGCTGTTTCTGTGGCAAAGAGGGATAAGATTCCCTTACTGTGTTTTGCAGGTTCATTAGTGTGAGAGAGTTCAAATCCAGATTTGTGTAAAAATCTTTCATGTGTACTAACGTTTATTTTGCAGTGTTATTTATTTTATAGATTTTTTATAGATAAAACAAGTTAAGCTCTGCTTCTCACATTTGTGCATCACTTACCATCACACAAACATAGGCTAATGGTCCACACATGAACTAGACAGAACACCTGCAGACAAGATGGAGATATTCTTGATTTCAAAAAGGATACATTGTCACATATTTTACCTTCCATCATACCAACCTACTATTGTGTGGCAGTTAGCAACCTTCTCCTAATACCTGCAGGTCTAGAATACCTGCAGAGTGGAAGCAGACAGTAGACAATTTCAAAACAGATACATTCCATCAAGTATGTTGGGCACCATGCAAACATGCTAAGCAGCGTTGCGTGGTGGTTAACACACAGAAGTTTATAATGAATATGAAAATATCCAACTTTTTTTTAACTATTCCTCTGTAAGCAGGTGCAAGTTTAGGGCTGCAATACAGATTATCCTGTGTTCTAATACAGCAAATTCCAAATATGTTTACTGTTGTTACATTTTACTTTATATTAAAATTCACATGAAAATAATTATTACACATGCCTAATTTTATTAAAGGTTGTACACTCAGTTTTAATAAACGTATATGAATTATTTGTGTGAGTGAGAATATACTAATATGTTTATGTAATCATAATTGTGTTCTCTGGCCTTGGATGGTCTTGAGACTTTAATAATAGTCATACACACAGTGATGTATAAACCAGGACCTTGTTAGGCTAAACACATACATGGTTAACCCCTCAGTTTGTCATGTGCATTTATATGTAAATAATCGGTATGTCTGAGAAGCACTTTTTCTATGACAAGGATGAAAAATCACAACTATGGAAGAAAATGTTTTGTCTGTCATGCGTAGGTTTGAATCCCACATTGTAAAAATTTATTTTATCAGTGTGTAAAGCCACAGAAAAAATGTGTCAAGTCATAAAATTTATAACCCCAGTACATTTGAAAAGTTAAAGCACCTAATAGCTACAGCAGCAAACAACCCTCAAATTAATGCCAATTGTCAGATTAAGCTTCCAGTTTCAAAAAATGATTTCCACTCTATTTGGCAATGTTGCTCTTCTACTTAACATTGCACTAATGTTGGTGACATCATTGTTCAGGTTTGTACACTACCAGTAAAGTTGATAACAGGTTAGGACACAGAGGTGGGATTTTGAAGAGTCCAGAATCTTCAGTGGGCTCCTTGTAAAGTACCACACCAGAAGGTTCTTGCAGGGAGACTGTTGCAGCTCCCAGCACATGTCTGAGGCTTGGAATAGTCTGTGGCAAGGGTATCTCCAGTGTGCCTGGCATTCCACGCACTGGAGAACAGTGTAGGCATCACTTTAATGACCTGAAAAGGCACATGAGGGATACACTCAACTAGTGGCTGGATGAGTTCATAACTGCTGATATCCCACAGTTATGTAAGTATACTGATAAAGAGAATTTATAGTACATTGAAAGTTGCATATAGGCAAGACTTATGCATAATGCTCTTCTCTTGTTCTCTTCTCTTTATTCCACAGCCAATGCAAAGATTATGGTGAATAGAGACCCCCATGCTGAGCATCTAGAGACACTGAGAGAAGCAAGGGGTATATATGCAGTACAACAGAACTATTATTTTAGCTAAACTATGTATTTTCTATACAGTAGTAGCAAAGTAAAGATGCATATATTAAATGTAAAAGCAAGCATGCATGCTTCATTCTGTGGCACAAGCCAACTGTAGGAGTCAACTCTAATAATGTAGTCAGATGTTGTGGACTCAAATACCACAAGTAACAAATATATAGCAAAATCATTTAAAAATAGTACATAATTTAATTTCAACACAAATGGCATAAATGCCTTGCTGTTAACGTTGTTGTTTGTCTTTTTGGCTTTTCCCGGTTAGGGGTCACCACAGCGGACCTCCAGTCCGCTAATGATTGGCAATAGATTTTTTATGGTGCTGAATTTCCAGCCTGACACCCAACATTCAGCAAAGGCACGCCCATTCAAGCATGTCTTTCGGAGGCCACTCAACTGCGGGGTGGACATGCAGATAATTGGACCAAGCATATGTGCAATATATGCACATGGCAAGGATTACCTTCAGCAATCCTTACTTATAGCTTGTAGTTCTTAAGAAGTATAATTAAATGTAAAAGTTGAGATACAATACTTTATCATTGTGATAATACATTGCATGTCACATATAATGGTACTGATTTTGTCGCTTTTTCCTTTCATCACGATCCTTATCTCTCCTTCTTTTTTCTATGTGTCATCAAAACACTTCCATGTCATCCATCTCTGAAAAATCTCAAAATGCTTTGCAGCACAGGGAGGTAGGCCAACCCCTGTGGATCAGCCTGCCCCAACTCCACAAGCTCCTGCACGGATGCCCAGTACATCTGGGGCCCAACTTGTCAGTACTGCTTCTACTGCTTCTGCATGACCTGGGACCTCAGCATCAAGTAGAACTACCCTGGCAGCTGGTGCCATGGTACCCACCAGGAATACTGGTGGAGGTGGGGATTTTATAACATGCCAGAAGATGCCAGGCTTGGTGTGTAGGGTTGTGCACAGCACCACTGGTGCATGCCTATGTCAGATGGAGAGGCTGCTCTCAGTCATGGTCCATAGGATAAGATGTCAAGCACTCCAACAGCCAGTGGAGTAAGGGGACAGTGATGACAGTCCTGTGGGTGAGGACTAGATTCTCACTGCCCCCATGTTTGATGGGCATGGGCATCTGTTGTCTTCTATCTAATACCAATCATAATTCCCCAACCTGTCATGTTCTTCACCATCCCTGTGTCTTGTCTTGTTTGTCCTGTTTGTTTGCATTTTTTTTTCTCAGTGACCCTACTTACCTAACCCAGAAATACTTGCATCACTTACTCAACATTGCTCTTTTACTGAAGTTTAAAAAAATGAGCACCTGTCACACAAAAAAAATGTCCCATACATAGATATCCACTTTGCAAATGTCTTCTTGACATACTTTATTTAGTTGAATTGGCTACACAACATGATTGCGTTGTTGTCACCCCTCTTTGTTGACATGACAGTCCAAATTCAGCTAATATTCTGTACATATTTTCATGTTACACTATTGAAGAAGTGGATAGCTATTTTTCTTTCCGACCTCCCTCCTGCACATTCCTATATTGCTCTCCCTTTTTCTTCCCCTTTCTTCCCCTCCATTTCACCACTTTCCTATCTACCCCATTTTAACACCTTTAATCTGGTCAAAAAATAGAATCACACACAACACTCATAAGTAAAAAAAAGCAATGGAGCCCTTCACTTTTTGTCCTCTGTATTTCTGCATAGTTTGCATCATGCACCAAAGCCACTTAAACATTCTGCCTTAAGGTAAGACATAGTGAATGTAGTATAAACAATTATTTCATTGCATTATCAATAAATGCACTTGGATTCGAACCCTATATCATCTGGGCACCAAAAGAAATGTATCAATGCATTTACACCTGCTGCCACAGAGTCAGCTAAGCAGCATGTATGTTTCTTACACTCAGTGTATCTCGCATGTACAAACACTTTGCCATTGATCGTACATACCTGCTGCTTGCTGCTGCGCTTTGGAAAGAGCATAATAGCATGTATTACCTACTGAAAAACAAAATAGAGAAGAAACCACACAGTAGCACAGAACGAAATGATAAAGCGCTTTTCGTTTATTCCAATAAACAAACTTCTTCAGATCAAGAAAAACAAAAATTCACAGCTTAAATACTCTCTGGGCTAATACTTACAAAGACAATTAACTACTTAAGGTGAAAGCTGACTTACAAGACATGCCCTATTTGCAAACACAACTAGACTAAAAATTGTATTACCTACATTTACTGTATATTAGTCTTCATCCCGTGAAAGTACATATAAAAACACAAATGAAGGGAAGGTGCTTTTTAAGAAAAGAACACATATTTATACTGCAGCAATCTCTTACCTCCTCCCATGCACTTCAAACTTGGCGTCTCAGTACTTGTTCACACATATATCAACTACACTACAGAAATAAGTAAATGTTTTCTTATATACCATGTACATTTTAAACTGACAAGACACATTCAGATTTTCCAATACTTGTAGTAATGTGGACAGCTGTTTACATATAGTTTGCAAAGCTGCATTTTTAAGGTATACCTGCACATAAGTAACACAACAGCAAATGCTACACACTGCATACTCATCAATCTGGTAACGTAGATATTTAATATCTTGCCAGTTGTACATGACTTGCTATCCATTTCAGATATGCCTCCAAACATCTTCTCTAAAAACATTCAGTGATGATGTCATCCACAATAAACTGTCCTGCAGCCTTGTAAAAGTAAGACTTGTGATATGGCGCTTGCATTAAGTACTGAGTTCTCCAGCCAGTGTACTTAGGTAGGAGTTCTCATTTTACTGCTGTCAACTGGTATAGGTACCTGTCTAGTCAGAACAGCATAGCTGTATATCCTGCAGTCATCACTACAATACCATAGATCACCAATATTTTGACAGTTGTACATGCCTAAATATCTATTTCATTCAGGTCTTCCAAAATCTTTTATCAAACATCCAGTGATGTCATCCACTATAAATTGTCCTGTTGCCTCATAAAAGTCAGACGTGTGCCGTGGTGCTTGCATTAAATACTGAGTCCTCTAGTCTGTGTACTTAGGCAGGGGTTCTAATCTCACGACAGTCAACTAGTATGTGGGTGTATCTCTGTCTAATCAGAAGAGCATACATATGTGTCCTTTGGTCATCAGTACAATCCCATAGAATGCCAATATTTTGAAAGTTGTACATGCCTACACACCCATTTAATGCAGGCCTCATAACATCAGCTCTCAAACATCCAGTGGTGATGTCATCCATTATGAATTGTCCTGCGGCATTGTAAAAGTCAGACTTATTCCATGGTGCTTGCATTAAGTATTGTCCTGTGTAAATAGGTGGGTAGCAGCTCTATTCTCAGTGTAATAAATCTGTGTGTGTGTGTGTGTGTGTGTGTGTGTGTGTGTGCGTGTGCGTGTGTGTGTGCGTGTGCGTGTGCGTGTGTGTGTGTGTGTGTGTGTGTGTGTGTGTGTGTGTGTGTGTGTGTGTATGTGTGTGTGTGTTTACTTGGTTGACATTCAAAAGAGCATTTTATATTATGTCAGACACTGCTATTAACATCTTCTCATCAGATACTGCTGATGACATCAGCTATAAAGTGTTGCTGGATACTGTAAAAGCCAGACTTGTGCTGGTGCTTTTGAGTTAAATACTGCATTCTCTAGTCAGTGTACTTAGTTATGTAGTGGCTCTGTTCTTACTGCAGTCAGTAGGTGTGTGTGTGTGTGTGTGTGTGTGTGTGTGTGTGTGTGTGTGTGTGTGAGTGTGTGTGTGTGTGTGTGTGTGTGTATGTGTGTGTGTGTGTGTGTTCCCTTGGTTGACATTTGAGAAAGCATTTTACACCAGTATGTGGAACACTGCTAGGACCATCTTCTTCTCACTAGACACTGCTGATGTCATCAGCTATAAAGTGTTGTGAGACACTATAAAAGCCAGACTTCTGCTGTGGCACTTGTGTTAAGTATTGTGCTGTGTAAAGAGGTAGGTATGAGTTTTATTCTCACTACTGTCAACTGTGTGTGTGTAATCAACAATCAGTATAGTGACAATTTCAGAATGATATGAGTTCACAACTATGTGAAACCCTACTCTGAACATCTTATTATAGCATACAATGATGATGTCATCCTGTAAAACATGCATTCTGACAGCACTCAAAACCAACCTGTGTTGCGGCAGTAACATTAACTACTGTGTTTGTTTAGTTTACCTACACATATTGGGGTTCTAATCTGACAGCAGCCGACTTGCATGTCTGTACATATACCTATCACTTTTGAGACAATTTTACACAGGGATGTGACTCCACATCCATGTCCTACACTCCTAACATATTCTCCTCAGCATACAATGATGCTATTATACTCCATACAAGTGCAATGTGACAGTGTTACTGTCAGACATTTGCGATGTTACTGTGGCATTGCATGGCATCCATATTCTACACCTACACATGTATAATGTTCAAATCAGGCCCAGTCTACTGCTTCTTTGGAATTGTTCTTCATTGCACTATCACTTGGAAAACCTTTCACATAGCCCCATGCATCCGCTATCCTCCTTTTCCACTAGCCACATGACATCCTTCCTGCAGAGGAGTGGAGGATATCCTCATGTCAAATATGCATAGACATACATCATGAAGCAGAGTTCTTCCATGAGCCTCTTCAAGCTATCTCAAGACCACTGTATGTGTGATTGCTAATGTTGTCATGGTGTGCTGCACCTGTCACATATGGACAGTGGCAGGATGTAATACAATCAAGCAAGTATACACATATGCACAATAGGCTTAGGGTCTTCCATAATATAGAGAATAAGATTTCTTTTTACATGGTATAATAATGACTACGATTTCATGTGATATTGGCCATTAGCCTAATAATGTCTTATGACGCTATGAACTGTTGACATGTCAATGTTGCTGTCATTGACTTACTATATTGAGGTGTGGGTGTACAGTATAGCTACAAAAAGGTCTTACAATCTGTGATGTGAGCTAATGTATTTATGACCATTAATGCCATTATAGTATATGCTCCTTCTATAATAGCTGTAGTAATATGCTTCCTGAGAACTGTTGACATGCTATGATTCACTTGTTTATATATATATATATATATATATATATATATATATATATATATATATATATATATATATTGGTGGCATTTTAATAGTGGAGCAGATCACTCTTCTACACAGTTCACATTCCACCATCACAAAGACACTTACAGTATGGCACAGGTGTGCATGTGTCTACATACCATCATTAAATGTTCTGTGACTGACATCAATATCAATTCATATTGATTACATGGTCACATACGTCTTGTCTCATACAAATGGTTGTTATGCTGTGATATATACAACAAATGTATCACCTTTTGATGCAATTGCAACCTAGTGGAATTCATTGTTTGCGCAGTTGTGTTGCTCCACCTAAGGATTATTGAGGTGGTCAGCAGCACTATTGTGTGACTATTAGCATTTGTGTCACAAAATGTTCTCCATGAGCTACAAACAACTGCTCTCTAATATGTCCTGATATGACATCAGGCCACTTAAACACAGCTTGCCTGTGAAACACATATAGGCATATGATGTGCAAGTTATGCAAGTATGTGACACTGGTACGGTTGTATGTCTGTGTGCATAACAACAGTGTGTGATGAATGACCAAGGGTGTATGGAGGTCTTATGACAAATCATTTATTCCAAGACATATGAATTGTTAAGTGGAATGCACAGCTAAGGACATATCTGTGTGTGGATGTCAGCAGACATACCCACCAGTACATAGACAATCTGTTAGCTCATAGTCTGTCTCACGAGTCACCACCCTTTCACCAATAGTCATCAGCCAAAGCATACATGCAAACATTACTCAGTTATTATTCTTAGCAGGGCAGCACTCTCTATTGTATAGACTTCTTATGGGAGACTTATACCAGGCCTACAGAGCAATCCAAGACCCAAACCTAACAAATTTGCTGCATATCCGTAAATCAAACGGGAATAGGGCTACCCATTCCAGGAACCTAAATATGGCCGGCAACTTAAATAGGACATGCTGGAGGGACAGATTTATCTCCCAGTGACTGCCGCGTCTTTGGAACAGGCTATCAATTCATGTGAAACAGAGCACCTCTATGACACTGTTCAAGAGGAACCTGGACAAGTGTATGGAGCACTGTAAATTCTTACCAGAGATGGAGCTCACAACCCTCTTGGACATGGGCATTCATTACTAAATGCAATCTTGGGTATTGACTATCATTTCTATGGTATTACATTGGGATGGAATGGCTAGGCTTAAAATTATCTCTGGGTCAATAGCCTAGTAATCTCCTATGATCCTATGATCTCTGCACTCTCTATAGCTCATAACTCAAAAGCAAGGGGCCCTGACAGCATCACAGTTTGCCTATAGCATAACGTAAAACCTGACCTACCAGCCACAGTTGGACCCGTACATCAACACAGCCTCAAGATAGCCCATGTTTGCATAGAGGTGGTGTACAGCAACATGTATACTTCTGACTCAGTAGACCATCACCTGATGCACGGAGTTATGCACCCATCCTGAATCTCCTCATCTTTGAAGTAGCCCAGGGAGTCATCATAAACTTTTTCGAAAATGACACAAGTAATATCCTGACTGTGTACTAAATCCACATTATATTTCTTCAGGCTTCATCGTGTCTGTTGCATCTGTTTACTCTCTTCAAGAGGGTTACCAAGGGCATGCATGATAAAAACACTATCATCCTGTGTAACGTGACCTGGTCAAGGCATTTGACACAAATCAGCAGTCAGGTATTACACAGAAACTGTCACAAGTGGCCATAAACACATATGTCACTAACTGGGTAGACAACTGGAACACACACGTGAAAGAGAAATATGTTGCAGTGTGTGATGTCACTTCTATTTAGAGTCCAGTGACCAGGTCTGTACCTCAGGGCTCTGTGGTAGGCCCTTTCCAGTCCATTATTAAAGTGTCAGACATCAAAACTGACTTACACATCCTTTCTCCAACCAGCTTTGTGGAGGACTGCAAATTGTGGACAATCACTGAATCTAAGTGTAGTGCTGGTATAATGCATACAGTATCAACACACACAATGGATTGATGCCACAACTATGGGGACATGCTAGACAAAGGAAACTCATGGGGGGGATTAATATGGACAACACACCCCTGTGAGTAGACCAAGTGGTATGCACACTTGTAAATTAGCCAGGATTGCTCATTATTTCTAATACAGGCATAACAGTGTCCCTCTGAACACCTCCAGCAAATGTTACATTTTGAGGCAGGTGTGCTTGATTCCCCTCAGAGATTGCTAATGAATCATAATAGCTGTACAAGTGTGATCTTGCAGAACCATCTATAATCACTCACAATCGCACATGTTATGTCAGAGACATGGGATTACCGGTGGTATTATTCTTATATTGCCCCTAACTGTGCATGCTTTTGTCTTCTGTTGTCCATGTGCCTGTTATGATGTGTCCAGCTTAGCTGAGATCTATGCTGAGATTACATTTGTATTCAGGGAACTCATTTTGTGCAGCTTCATAATATGCTCATAATGCCTATTGTATATGCTGTCCCTGATATATGTCCTGTCCATTGTTCATGTCAGGATGCTTATATCTCAAAGTATCCACTCCAGTGATATGTCACCATGTGTGACAGTCACATAATATACAATAACTGCACAGGCCATACTATATCATGTCAATATGTAGTTACTGTTCATGCTACAACTGTCTTCAATGACATGACCTAATCTGCTGTACATTACCATATTTCACCTGTCCTCTTCCCCTGTGTTCATTCCTACAATTCATCTGTTTGCCCTTTTCAATATGCACACTTCCCAACTATTTATTTATAATGCAGTCTGTGTACCCTCACTGATCATTTACACACCTTTTATTCAGTATGCCTGACACATTGTCACACTACTCTGCACTGTATACACTTTCATGTAATGTGTTGGAACTATATGCATTGCTTCACTAAAAAACGTGGTAGTCATTATGGCTTTCCACATAATCCCACAGGCCTAGTTTTCTTGTAGGTAAACAGGTATACAAGTCTGCAGGTGTTCTTGCTGATTTATGTGGTTTCCTGGCTGGCAACAGTGTTGTCGGCCATGAAACCACACTTATTTATGTTAAAATACTGTGCACGGCATGCATATATTATTAGTTCTGCTCCTCACCATGCAAACATGTAAACTCTGTGTAGACTTCGCACGAAGCCTACATGGAGTTTATTGAATTCCAAGTTTAGAATAATATGTTTTGCATTAGCATTTGTGTCCTGGAGAAAATAAAATCCAAAAGTCAAATGTCAGTCAACATTTAGTGACTACAATCCTGTTCTTAATGATTTACCAGGAAACCACATATTTTATAAGATATAGATGGACTAAAAATATGAGTCAGGAAAAAACAGAGACATTGCATAAAATCAGTCAAGAACAGTTGTTGACTATTTGCCATTATCAGAAAGAAAAGAAAATATATATTTTTTTGAAAAACACACCAATATATATATATATATATATATATATATATATATATATATATATATATATATATATATATATATATAATATATATATATATATATATGTATATACATTTATTATATATACATAGATTGTATTTGTACACATGCTTACACATACATACATTCCTGACAGTTGGTTGAATGGACAACTGGTTTAATTCCAGAACAATGTAATAAATGGGTTGAAAGCCCATTTAGTGAAATGGTCATTTGCTTGAAAACACATTTAGTTAAATGTGGCATAGTTTCACAAACTTCTATAGCTGAGAAATAAAAATATGTGATGAATTTTATATAGCTGATTTTTCACATGGTGCTTTTTCATAGAGATTTCACAATAATATGGCATTTCTTTACATTTCCGCCAACAGGAATGAACCAAAATATCTTCCTACACCAGAAAAATATCTACAACTGGTATCTCTTTTAAAAGCTTTTGCTCCCTTCCGTCACAGGGACACTCCTCTGGATTGCTTTCCTCCTTCCTTCTGGTATAGGTAATGCTTTCTAAAGCCTTCCCAGGAACCTCTTCTTACCAGAATGTCAAGTCTTTTCTATATCAGGACACTGGGCTTTAAATATCCCCATGTGCAGCTGTTTTTCATTAACTCTAACCTCCTTGCCTATTTCTGGGTTAGTAGCCTTAAATGGACTATCCACCACTATGCTATATTATCCTAAGTTATCACATTTAAACGGAACAGACAACACTTTGGTACATGACCCCCATGTGGAACCATCAGTTTAAACCTCACCAGATGGGCTATTGGTCCAGGACAGCTTATTTGCCTTCAGGTGGCTGTGGCCTAGCTAATACATTAATCTTGAAGCTGAAAGGCTTTAGGGTCAGTGCCTTCTGAGATTGGATTTTGTCCCTGTGTCAGAATAGTCATTGAATGAGGGTATGAATTGTTTTCAGCACAACTCTGTCCCCAAGAGGTAATATTTAAAGGTAGTAAAGACTCACTTAAGGACTATACTCTCCCTCTTTATATACTTGAGTAGCATTTCTTAGTATTACTGGTCTTCTTACTAATACACCAGATTGGGTTCCACCACATCTACAACCAGAGAAGAGACCACTCCTATACATAAGTCTGAATAATTCATGTGTATTAGAAATAGATTAAAAAAGTTAGCAGCTATGAGTATGTTCTCTGATTGCAGCATATTCTTTTTCTGCCTAAAGGATTGTTACATTGTATTTGTCCACTATTTTACTGGAGCCTCACCTTTAGTTCGGAAATTCAGTGAGCAAGCAATATTGGCAAACTCAAAAATAAACTTCTGGTAATAGCTAGCCAGGCCCAAAAAGAGCATCAATTGTTGTTTAGTGGTTTGCTTGGACCAAGTTTGTACTGTTTCCACTTTTCCAGCCTCTGGAAACCCCAGCCTTTATATAGTTGAAATAGTGGACTTCTGCATACTTAACTTTAACTGGATGAGTCATCAAATCGACTGATGAAGGGAGTTTAAAGCAGTTTGAACCTTGGGCAAGTGGCCATCTTAATATTCAGGGATCATTATAATATCATCCATATAGGCTGTTGCATATCTGATATGGGGGGGGGGTCTAATAATTTTACCTATCTGCATCTGGAATTTTGCAAATGTTCCATAGAGGCCAAAAGACAACATTCTGTAATGGAAGTGCCCATCACATGTGTAAAATGCCATTTTTTCTTTAGTGTCTGAGGGCAGTGGGATTGGGCAAAAGTATTTGATTAAATCAAAGGTGACAGACATAGCTTCACGTGAATTCTTAATCATTTACTCAGAACACAGAAAATGAATCAAGTCTAGATATGCTTTTTAGCTTCCGGACTTCGATACAAAAAGTTATAAACCCATCAGAAATGGAGCCCAATAGAATGAGGCTGTCTCACTCAGTCTGGAAATCTTCCATAACTCCAAATTTTAGGACTTTTTATACTTTGTCTCCAAATGCGCGGCAGTATGACTCAGGTATTTGATATAGTTTTAAGTGTAACGAAAAAGAACCGCACCCAAAGGACCACAGGATATTTCTTTTAATAAAATAATAAAATGATACACAGTACATCAATGTTAAGCACTTTCATCAAAAATTTTGACTTCATCAGAACAACCACACTATTTCAAAATTGCCAATAAATACTCTACACTTAATAAGCAATGAGTTAACATGCCAATAATTCAATTAAGTAAAATGCTGCTTTCTTAAAAAAATATCTCAACATTCCCACTTCTTGTTAACAAACTGTGTGCATATATGCCAACATGGTTTTGTTGGGATGGGAAGTACAACATGTCTTCACCAGTAGATTCCAGGGGGATATATTATTATATCTTAGATTCCTGGATGATATTTTTATTTTATGGAAGGGGAAACAAGAAAATATACCCAAATTTATAAAGTACCTAAATAACAGTACCAACTTTTTAAGGTTCACCTACGAATTCAGGAAAATAGAAATTAGTTTCCTGGGTGTGAAGATTACTAAAACTCCTTGTGGCTTTAAATCTAATGTGTACTGCAAGTCCACTTTTTGTAACAGTTACTTACATTATCATAGCCACCACCCTCAGAAACAGAAAAAAAACATTGTGAAGGGGCAGGGCATCAGAGTGGCTAGAATGACTTCTAAAAAGGAAGATATCATAGTAGGGCTCATTTTTTTAAAGACCTTGTTTTTTGAAAGAGGATATCCACCTCATGTGGTTGAACCTATTATAAAAGATATTATTGACCAATGGGGAAATAAATACAAACCCCTTTTAAGTTGTGGGGATGTTAGGACAAGGCCCGGGAAGGATGAACAAGATCATGGATCAGGAAATATTGCAGGTGAATTGACTACTGAATCCCCCATTAATAGAGGGATCAAGAATTACCAGCAGGCATGTATTGTCCAATATAGTCCTTTATCCAATAGAGTCAAGCAAATTATATACAAAAACTGGGGAATTTTCAAGATCAACAGTGACATTTTTAGTAAGGTAGGAGAGAAGCCTATTTTTTAACGTAGAAAAGAGTAAGGTAAGTCAGGTCAACATTGAGGAAAACACCAAACCTTGTGGGAGGTGCTCCCAATGTGGGTACATTTTTCAGGGTTCTTCTATTACATTAAGCAATAGGATAGGAAGTGTTTTATGTTTTAGAAAAGGGAATTGCCATACAAATAGAATAGTTTATATTGCATTATGCAATACATGTCCAGGGTTTTATATTGGGAAGAACAAGAGGGCTTTTAGCTGCAGGATTTACGAGCACCTACATAAAATTAAAACTAAGAAAGAGACTAATGCCCTTTATAGACACAGTTTAGACTGTTTGGGACATACGGATGTGGTCAACCTGGATGTAAGGGGTGGAGATTGGAAGAATTACTTTTGCAAAAAATAACTAATGTGGCAACTTAGATTGGTCACCAATTTTTATCCAGGGTTGAATGACCACTTATCCATCTTCCCAGTTTGTTTGTATCTTTCGGCTTTTCCCGGTTAGGGTTTGCCACAGCGGAACTCCGGTCCACTAATGATTGGTAGTGGATTTTTACATACCGGGTTACCAGCCCTGACACACAACCTTCAACGAAGGTACACTTCATTCACGTATGCCTCCACACAGAAGACACTCTAGCTGAGAATCGAACGGGACAACGTCTTGCTATGAGGCGACAACGCTACCGCAGCACCACCACCGCAGTCCCACTTATCTTCCCAGTATTAAAGGAAAAAGCTAATAAAATTAATAAAAATCAACAAAATTACTTAGAGTATCTAAGCATGCATCAATGAGTGAATAATATTTGTATTTACTTAGTGCATTATAAATTATAAGGGCACTAGAGTATCTAAGCATGCATCAATGAATGAATAATATTTGTATTTACTTAGTGCATTATAAATTATAAGGGCACTTTTTAATGTATATTTAAAACAAAAATATATTATAATATTTATATATTTGAATTTAATGCAGAAGTAGTGTTTAACAATATGGATTTGTAACATATTGGGAACACAATATGTATTTTATATGTTATATTTTTTTGCAAGTATGCACACAGTTTGTTAACAAGAAGTGGGAATGTTGAGATATCTTTTTAAGAAAGCATCAGTTTACTTAATTGAATTATTGGCAAGTTAACTCATTGCTTATTAAGTGGAGAGTATTTATTGGTAATTTTGAAATTGTGTGGTTGTTCTGATGAAGTCAAAATTTTTGATGAAAGTGCTTAACATTGATGTACTATGTTTCATTTTATTATTTTATTAAAATAAGTATCCTATGGTCATTTGGGTGCGGTTCTTTTTCGTTTTGGTTGCTTATGCACCTACACACCATTCTACTGTGTTTATGGTTTTAAGTGTACTTTTTCTCCACAGGCCAGTTTTCCAAATGATGTTGTCTTAAATAGGTTTTACCAGGTTACTGTAATGCTCCTTTATTTCTGAGCACAAATTATTTAATTTTTTTTTTTTTTTTTGAGACACTGGTCACATCTCCCGTATTTTGACTTCAGGACATGTTGTGGAAATCTTAACTTCCCTGCAAGCATACTTACTACTGAAATGTCAGCAGAAGTTTTTCTCCATGGTTTCAAAATTCTTATTTGATAAAACTTTTCTGGTTTCCCTTTCTTTAGTGGTCTTACCTTATATTTTGCTTCACTTACATTCTCTGTCATTTCAAAAATACCTTGCAAGGAACTTGCTTTTAGCAATGGGTACTACTACCAATACCTTATCTCCTGCAATGAACCCACTCAGATCAGCATTTCTGTTACATGCTTTCACCTATGCCTGTTGTGCCCTGTCTGTATGCTGTGTCCTTACTGGCATCACAGTTCTTAACCTATAGGTTACAGATAAGTACTAGGCTAGCTGCCCTTGCAGGCCTTTTTAAGACTTGTCAGTTTCTCTTTTTATGCTCAAAATAACCTATCCCATTTGGTTATACACTCACCTCACCCATCCCATGGTTGACAATTATATATTACCCTAATGAGAATAATTGGAATCATACCATATATAATTTGAGGGGAACCATGCATGGGATAAGGGATTTAGGAGCTGCCTCTGTCCATTAGTAATACAGGGGGAAGTCCTTGGGTACATTTTCTGTTTCTCAACCATAGATCTAAGTTGTACTTGAATATGGACAGGGATGAACTTTGTTCCACAGCAGCAATATCTTCTGCAAAATATACCTGTCCCTCCAAACCATTGTACTGATGTTGCAAAAGATATACCTGTCCCTCCAAACCATTGTATTGATGTTGCAAAAGAGGTTTAGATCCCTAGACCAAGTATTTCTGATGCCGTCTGACTGACTTGCTGATATGCAATAAATCCATCAGGAATGGGTCAGTGGATGCCTTGTATGCCAAACACAGGTTATCCCTTAGCAGTATGCAAGATAGTGAGTAGAGTGACAGAGCTTTGAGTCAGTCCATGTAGGACATGTTGTTTAGGCATTGTATCCTTTTAATAAGGTATCTCTGTTGGCATTCCAGTTGTTGCATGGATCTGGACAGATACATGCCAAAGGGCCTAATACGGGCCAAGGAAAGGGGGACAAGGATGTCCCTAGATATAGACATAACCCATTTGTTTTATAATCTGTGCAATATAGAAGGGCATTCATTGGTCAAAAGTAAGGTCACTGTCCACGTAAGTTCTCAAATCCTGAACTGGGTCAACTCTAAGGGACGTATTGTCAGTGTTGTAACTCCTTAGGGTAGATGACTTTCCAAAGGATATAATATTGCATTTTTTCACATTTAGTTTCAGCCCTTGATTTTGGCACCAGTTATTTATTTTTTGACAAACCTTCCTGCAGGATGGCTAAGTTATTTTGGAATTCAGTGACTGCTTCTAGCTTACAGACACTGGAAACTAAGTCAGCCAGAGTTTTGGTATTGGCTTTTACTTCAGAAAAATAAGCACCAAACAGGAAAGGTCCAGGCACAGAACCCTGGGGAAATCTACTGGTGACTGGTCTTTTTGTGGAGGTAACTTGCCCTGTTTTGATTGTTTGCATCGTATCTGTGAGCCAGGTGGCTATCCTACAGATCCCCCCAAAAAAGTGTCATATTCCATGTTTAAGGAGGATATTTTCTTCCTTCCATTTTCTTTTGCTATATCTAGCAACATCAGGGATGTTTTCCATATAGAAATTCAAATTGTGTGAACTCATTTGAGGACTGGGGTACTTCTACAGCAATGAAATCATATGACAGCAGCTGGTCCATTTTTGTATCTCTCTATATAGCTTTCATAACACAGACTTTAAAGTGTTATTAAAATATTAAATAAGCTCATCTGTTTGAGGGAGGTATGCATATGTCCTTAACTTTAAAACACTGGTAAAGTTTATGCATCACTCTAGACATGAATTGTATACTTTGGTAAATAAGATTTTTTCCAGGAGTTTCTAACTTAGAGAAGAACAATATTATTTATATGTTAAGTTTGCATTTATTCTTCACAGGGGTACTGCTAAAGGAAATGTTGCTGCATTATCAATAATTACTTTGATATACTTATGGCTATTGATTTCAGATGGACACACAATGTCCATTGCTTTGTTTTCAAAACGGGCTTCTTCAATGGGCAAAGGCATGGATAAAGCCATCTGGCATCTCCTCTGAAGGGTTTAGTTCACTTTTCTCACTATAAGAGTCTTTGGATTGTCTTCTTTATTTCTTTTAATATATATGACTCCTTCTAGAGTGCTTTCAGGATGCAATTCAGAAAGGTCATATATATGTCCTGCATCAGGGAACTGTGTTTTAAATACCTCATGTAGAGCTGTCTCTCTTTCTCTCTCTCTCTCTCAATAACTCTAACCTTCTTGCCTGTTTTTGGGCTTGTACACTGAAAGGCATCGTCTATCAATATGCTACATGATTCTTCTGAGCTATTACTTATAAAAAGACCAGCCATCAGTATACTATTTAAGATAAATATAAAGATTTATATATATATATATATATATATATATATATATATATATATATATATATATATATATATATTTACACACACACACACACACACACACAAGCACAAATCTCTCTCTTTCTAAGTGTGT